>NW_026883067.1:0-4529 GCF_032173495.1 Musca vetustissima
AAACAAATCGCTGACATGTAAGAGTTTGTTGCAAATTAAACGCCACCGATGGAAATAAAACACACGAAGCGACGAAAAATCTCTCTTATGAAAATCACATACGTCTTGTTCAGAGTTGAACAGAACTAAATTAAGAGTAAGTGTGTGAGAGCGTAACTGAGAGATCATCAACAAAAATGACTGACGCAAAGAGAGACAAAGAGAAAACGTGTTTGGCAATAACCGCTATCGTACTATTTTGTGCATTAGTGGTCTTGTTTCGCAATGATGATTCATTCGTTGTCGTTGTTTGCAATGTAGGTGGATTCCTAACATACCCACTTAACGGTTAAGTAAGGCATTATTCGGGCTCTTAACGAATACCATTCACAAAGACAAAACAACAACATCAGGAATATACCGTACGCACATCTGCATGAAATGAAACGAAGACACACACTCAAGGACATATAAGCCTGTGTACAAATAAACACCCAATTAAGTGATTTTTTAAAGAAGATGATGGGGAAAAAATAATGTTACATTGATATACTGACTTAAATATGGTTGTCGACGATGTACATAGATGTACTAATTTTGAAAATTAAATATAAATTGAAATGTGAAACAATATATGAATCAACAAGCGTGTTTAAATCGGGACAACTCTTTTTACCAAGAATATATATATTAATATATACTTCGTTGGGTCGCTGGTGAATGTTTTAGTTCTCAATGTTTTGTTCCAAATCTTCGTACCGAATAGGTATATTAGGGGTTCTAAATTGTTATTATACCCTTCACCTCACTGTGGTACAGGGTATTATGTCTTTGTGCATATGTTTTTAACAGACAAAAGGAAACGAGATAGACGCATGGTTCCTTTTGAGAATATGCATGAAATTACTTTCTGAATAGATTTATGCATGTCCGTCTGTCTGTCCGTCCGTCCGTGTATTTTTGTGAACAAAGTACAAGTGGCATTTATGATCCGAATAGGATGAAATTTGGCACAGCCCATTAATTTGGCACAAAGGACGAACACTATTGAAGAAAATCGTTTCAGATTTATATATAGCTCCCAAATATAGTTTCGTCCGATTTTATCTAAATGGTGCACCAAACGCCCAATATTTGTCCGATTGAGACAAAATTTTGCTCTGCGTACTGAATTAAATCCAGTTTCATTTCTGTGCAGTTTTGTAAAAATCGGTTCAGATATAGATATAGCTTCCATATATAGCTTCGTCCGATTTTATGTAATTGGTGCACCAAACTTCCAATTTCTGTCCGATTGAGACAAAATGTGGCATAACGTATGTAGTGGAGACTAGGATAGAATGTGTTAAGTTTTATTGAAATCGGAGATATAGCTTCCATATATATTTCCATCTGATTTCATCTAAATGGTGTACCAAATAACTAATTTTTTTTTCGTTTGGGACGAATTTCTGTATATATTTTCGTCTGAGTTCATTCAATTTGTGCACCAAATAATAAAGGTTTCTCCTACCGAGATGAAATTATGGACTACGCAATGTGCTGCAGAATTCTAGATGGCGTATGCTTCGTTTGGTCGATTATGTCCTTATTTATCTGCCCTGCCGACCGAAGGGCTTTGGTTGATGCCTTTACTTCGTGGTGTCGGATTCGTCGGGTATGGATACCATAAATAAATCGCATACACTAAAATTTAAGCAGTACGGAAAGTAGTAAAGTCGGGCTGGGATGACTATATGATTCACTTCAACGCTTTAAGTCTATTGTACATATGTATCCTAACAATTTCATGTAAATGTTCCCTCGATGGAACATACGTAGGTGTGCGTATGCAACCTATGCTAAATTTAATTTCATTCGGGCATATTTAGAGTCCTTTGCGTGCAATGGGACAAATTAGTGTAAATCGATTTACTTAATATTCCCCATTCGGTATGCCGCACTTTTAATTTTATCTCAATCAGACACCTGTTCAAAGCTAAGTCTGCATCTGCACCAAATTCAACAAAACGCAATAAGGTCATTCTAGTCTCAATTTAATACGCTGTGAGAGGCTGAAACTTATTATGATTTTCACAATTTCACATTTCGTGGCATACAAACGGTTATGGCATTTTGTGTGGTTTTTCAGCTTCTGTGTAATGAGAAATTCCCATAAATAAAACATTTTATTAGGGTATGAAAATGATGTAGTATCGTCATATTTTACAAACCGACATTTTGTATAGCTTCCATAAACTAAGTAAAAACCACGCAATCAATCGTCTTTCTTTACTCTATTCAACACAAAAATGCAATTCTAAGTTATCAGTTATCCTCTTCCATTCTATCTTTGACAACAAGTTTTTTTTTTTTCGCCAGAAACCAACATCTAAGTTTTACCACACATTGTGGTTTCCTTTAGTACGAATTTTCTTTTGCAAAATTTCATAGATTGTTTTTGGAGACAAAATATTTCACTGCAGTAGTTTTCATAAGAAAGAGCATGTCAAACAAACTTTTAAATGACATTACCCAAATCCATAGCCTTGTTCGCGACAATGCACTTATTTCAATTTAAACACAGAAGTGAATTGAAGAGGAAATAACTTCATTTCAATAAGCTACTTAAGCATTGTACTTCAAATAGACAACGAAATTGATTAAGAAATCCAAAGAACAGCTCGAAATTAAGTTTAAATAAAATTATTGATTTTCTCTGCAAGGGTTGTGATTTTATGTGTGTGAAAATTTGAAAATCTTCCTAGGGCCATGGTATGATTTCTCCACGGTTAATTAATTTACTGCTAACACGGTTGGGTTTATTCTTCAATTTTATAGTAGCTACATATATTGCAATATCTTAATATATAAAAGAGCTTAGTGTTAAGTGAGCGAGTGACTGACAGATAATCGCCCATACGAAAATATTCAGTCGTTTCGTATGGACGTACTAAATGGTGCTAAATTTGAACTGTTAGAGTACAGAATTGAGGTACTCTATGAACTTAAAGAAAAGTACAATTTTGATCTATATGAATGGATAGGGCTGGGGACCTTTAATTTATGATTAAAATTATTCCTGGAGAGTAGAATTGAATTTTTGCTTTCTATTCTCATAATACTTTTGTACCCTTCACCACACTGTGGTATTATGTCTTTGTACATATGCTTGTAACAGGCAAAAGGAATCTATATAGACCCATGCTTCTCTTTGAGAATATGCATAGAATCACTTTCTGAGTCGATTTATGCATGTCCGTCCATGTATTTTTGTGAATAGAGTACAGGCCCCATTTATGATCTGATTTGGATTAGGCACATGTCACTTATATGGCCCAAGGACGAACCTTATTGAAATTGGAGATTTAGGGGATATAGGATAAGATATTCTTTATTTTTGAACTTAGTTTGTGGTCAAAAATAAGCGATTTTCAAAAAAAAAAAAAATTCAATGTTCCGCCATTTTGTTAATTGTTGTGCGATGTCAATAATCCTAGTTCATACGAAAACGCCCACATTCTCGATTTTAATTTTTCAATATTTTCAATAGGCTGGTAAATCAATACCAATGCTGGTAAATCAATACCAAAATTCCAACGGTGTTAGAAAGATTAGCAAAACGGCGGACCTTTGAAAAAAATATTTTTTGAAAATCGCCGATTTTTTACCAGAACCCAAGTGAAAAAATAAGAAAATAAGAAAACAAATGCAAATTTTTTGGAGTAGTCCATGTAAAGGACTTTTTGGAATCGCTCATGGTCCTTTGGGCTAGGTTCTTGTTTATGAAATAAATTGAATTGAAATAGAAAACCTTTACTGATTGGCTTTATCCCAGATGTCCATTAAGATAAATTCGTATTTAACTAGCAGAGACACA
This sequence comes from Musca vetustissima, assembly GCF_032173495.1. Lineage (NCBI taxonomy): Eukaryota > Metazoa > Arthropoda > Insecta > Diptera > Muscidae > Musca > Musca vetustissima. The sequence continues at coordinate 3,839 of NW_026883067.1, forward strand.
AACCATGTATATTAACATTACAGTTAACAGAGCTCTGTCAAAGTTAACAGAGCTACTCGAAAAAGTGATATTTATGAAAAATTTCACTTTTACTAAAAAAATCACATTGTGGAATATCTGAAATAAAATATTTTTCGACTTTTAATAATTTTTCCTAAATTTGCCCAATTTGGGTATTCGATAATTGCCAGCAGCATTACATATACCAACATATTTAATATGCCCACTCCTGCTAATAGGACAATTCTTCCAGGACAACATGGGTATCGTTGGAAAGGTTATTGCCTCTACTTTCCATTTCAGTAGTAAAAAGTTTCAAAAATGTTGCCGGATTGCGCCGTATTTAACAATTTTTGAAAATATCCTTGATTAAGGATAATTTGGTGCCCATTGGTCCATCAGGACAATTCTTCCAGGACAATATGGGTATCGTTGGAAAGGTTATTGACTCTACTTTCCATTTCTGTAGTTAGAAGTTTCAAAAATGTTGCCGGATGGCGCCGTATTTAACGATTTTTGAAAATATCCTTGATTAAGGATAATTTGGTGTCCATTGGTCCATCTGCTTTCCATTTATGTAGCTAAAAGTTTCAAAAATGTTGCCGGATTGCGCCGTATTTAACAATTTTTGAAAATATCCTTGATTAAGGATAATTTGGTGCCCATTGGTCCATCAGGACAATTCTTCCAG
>NW_026883068.1:0-45840 GCF_032173495.1 Musca vetustissima
GTTGTTTTTGTACTTGAAATTTAAAAACGGTCAAAATGACCGGCTTCGACAATCTAGTGTTAATGACCGACATATGTCAATTTTTAACCCAATATTTATACCCTACACAACTATGTTGTCAGGGTATTATAGCTTTGTGCATCTCCAAAAGTTTGTAACGCCGCGAAATATTGGTCCTAGACCCAACTTTAAGTATACCGATCGTCATATCTCGACTAGCTGAGTCGATCTAGACATGTGTGTCCGTCCGTCTGTCCATTATAATTTGTAAAAACGATACAGGCAACAGTTATGGACAAATATTCACGAAATTTTCCATGTAGAATGGGTTCTGGCCAATGATGACCCCCTATTGTTTTTGGAAAAGATCGGTTAATATTTAGGGGATGAAATGGACCAAAAGCTTTATTTTTGTCAGTTTTTCTTGTCGCTCCTTAGGCCGAAATTATGGCCCAAGCACCGCGGATTTTTGCATGGTGAAGGGGATCGGGCCAAAGGATAAGCATGTCTGTTTTGATAAAGATCGGTCAATATTTAGCGGGTCAAATGAACCCTGACTTTTGTGTGAAAAATGACAAAATTTGTATTCTATGGCGTATATATTTGCCACTGAAGGACCAAGGCCCGACAAGTTTGTAGTGTGTTCAAGAGGAGTGGTTGACCTTTAAATTGATACCAATTATATAGTAGTATGTACTCAGATGTGGGAGTTACACTTAAATATTTACAGGTGCTTACGTATTCAGACATTATTTAGTAACCCAATACCACACTAATATAGCGCTGATCGCTTTGAAAATTTCCATGAGATTCCAGTTATCGGTAAGGACAACGCCTATAATCTTCGGTGATGATCACATAATAATTTTTGGGATGAAGTCGGCCGAAAACTTAACTTTTTGTGCTATTTTTTTTTACTCAATCTATGGGCCACAATTGAAAGCCCAACATCACAAGATAACCCACGGTAAAGATAATCTGGACAAGTACAACCCTCGTCTACTGAATATTGCTAATATTTGTTGACCTTTAGTCGGGTGTCAAGAGGGTGCAAATAACGCAAAGTTAGATTTTCGTAGAAGTTGTGTAGGGTATTATATGGTCGACCCCGTCCGACTATACTGCCCCGCTCACTGGTTTTGTTTTGTGTCTCAATTTTTTCCTTCAAGAAGTATAATTATATGGGTGAGATGCCTAAATGCTGGCCGATATATTTCATTATCGTCAGGTTCGAGTATTTTTTATTACGATTTCTTCCTTAGAAAACGGAAAGATTACAACCGTCTTAGAATTCCATAATTTGTAGGGTAAAACTGACTATTTCGAGTAACGACTATCCCCATATAGGCGTGTTCACATGGGGACAACCCATATACACGGAACTAATCAGCTAACTATTTTATATAGGGGGTTTTATGGGAATTACCTATAAAAGGGGGACGAATATTAGTAATTTTTGGTAGGAAGATTTGTTACCATATGCGACCACAAAATACCAAATTACAGCGAATTCGGTTGAAAAACGCGCTGAAGAACCCCAGAATATCGAAAATTGGGAGCTATGTCTAAACGTGGACCGATATAGTCCATCTTCGAACTTGACCTTGGCATGTAGACAAAAGACGACTCTATGCAAAATTTAGGCGATCTATCTCAATTCCTTCAGATGACAGCGTGATTACAACAGACGGACGGACATGGCTAGATCGTCTTAGAATTTTACCCTGATCAAGAATACATATATACTTTATAGGGTCGGAGATGAAATTAGTTACGAACGGAATGACGAAATTAATATACTCTCCATACTGTGGTGGAGGGTATAAAAATTGAATAGTAGTGTAGAAAAACTTAAATTAAGACTTTTCTATAAACCTAGTTTTTATTTCATAGAAGAAAAAATATTTCTTTAGAAATATTTTTCTATAGAAAAATATTATTTCTATATATATATATATATATATATTCGGTTGAAAAACGCGCTGAAGAACCCCAGAATATCGAAAATTGGGAGCTATGTCTAAACGTGGACCGATATAGTCCATCTTCGAACTTGACCTTGGCATGTAGACAAAAGACGACTCTATGCAAAATTTAGGCGATCTATCTCAATTCCTTCAGATGACAGCGTGATTACAACAGACGGACGGACATGGCTAGATCGTCTTAGAATTTTACCCTGATCAAGAATACATATATACTTTATAGGGTCGGAGATGAAATTAGTTACGAACGGAATGACGAAATTAATATACTCTCCATACTGTGGTGGAGGGTATAAAAATTGAATAGTAGTGTAGAAAAACTTAAATTAAGACTTTTCTATAAACCTAGTTTTTATTTCATAGAAGAAAAAATATTTCTTTAGAAATATTTTTCTATAGAAAAATATTATTTCTATATATATATATATATATATATAAGGAAATTCTTATCTAAAAAGGATTTTTTTCTACATACTTATTATGAATTGTATTAGAATTATTTTTCATGAACGAAAAATATTTATTTATAATTGCTTTATAACAAAATTTAATTTTTTTCGAAGAAAAATTTTTTGCGTTTTTTTTAAATAAAAAGTATTATTGGCGATTTTTTTTTTTTATAAAAATACATTATTATTTACATATTTTGATTTCGAATACAAAAAAATTAAAATAAATGTTTAAAAAAAAAATAAAAAAAAATTTCTATGAAAAAAATATTAGGTTGGGGAAAAAGAAATCCATTATTTAAAATGCTTCGGGATGTCCAATTTGGGCATCCCTAGATACAAATTTTGTATCCGTAGATACAAATTTTTTATCATTATCGCTAGGTGTCAAGTCCGGACTGTATGGCGGATGCAAGCTCCCGAAGCTTCTGGCGAGTCACTGAAGATGTATATGACCTGGTGGAACTCGACAGCTCTCCTGTTGGCCAATTCTGGCCGTTTCTGGTCGATTGTAAATGGTTTAAAAAAGTTCTTTGGTCGATTTTTAGCTCCTGGGCGATGTTACGATTGTTAACATGCCGGTCAACTTTGATCATTTCCCCGATTCTATCGATATTTTCGACGACCGGTCTTTGCGAGTTGCATCGTTAACATAAAAAATTCCTGAACGGAATCTACGAAACCAAAATTGCACATAATTGGCTGCTACAGTATCGGTACCATAAACACCATTTACAATTTTAGCCTCTTGGCTTGCATTTCCTTTGTCAAAGAAAAACTGTAAAATGTACCGGATTTTCTCTTTGTTCACTTCAATTTTTAACACCCTGTAACTCACAACTGAATGCACCATACAAAAAAAAAACCAGAACTATTTTTTACTGCGAAATTTCACCCTTCCAACGATCATAAATCTCAAAAATTTTTGATCTATACTTTGCGAGAAATCTACCAGTACAGCCATCTGCCGAAAAAATAATGGATTTCTTTCAACCTAATTTTTATAACTTTTAAATTATATAATAATATAATTTTAAATTATAGGACAAATAAATTTATATTTTTATACAAAAAATTACAGAAAAAAATTTAATTATTATTTTTTTCTATAAAAACATTTCGAAAATTATTTCTTATGTAGTTATGAGAAATAATTGAAAACCAATCATTTTGTTAAAAATATATTTTTTTAATTTTGATATAGAAAACTATTTTTATTATGATTTTTTCTAATAAACAAATAATAATTTGTAAAAATTTGTCTATACAAAATGTTTTAAAATTATTTTATAAAATAATATCAGTTTTTTATAGACCAAATGATTTTACTATTTATTTGAAGAAATACATTAATTATTTTTTTACAATGTTATTATTAATTGTGTTTCTATTAAAAATTTTCGAAAATGATTTTTAATAAAGTTATAAAAACAAATTTTCTTATGATAAAAAATAATTGTTAAAATTGCTTCTATTTTGGTTGATTCATTTCAATTGGGAAATAAAAATCATAAAAAATATTTTCCTAAGTTGAAATAATAATTTTAAATTTATTAAAATACAAATTATTATATAAATTTTGAGTTTTATGGAATAGTATATGTTTTATTTTATAAACAGGTTTGCTTAATTGAAATTTTCTTTAGAAAAAAAGGTCTGAATTGCATTTATCTACAGAAAAAATTTAATGAATTTTTTTCCAATAACAAATTGGATGCAATTAAAATAATATATTTTTATAATAAATATATCGTACATTAAAATCGTCATTCGTTATTTATAGTTCTCGCTTTTATTATTTTGTAATATTTCGGATTAATAAAATATTTAAACTTTTTTTCAAATCGATTAAGCGGATTAACGCAAGTTTTATATTGTATTTTTGGATAATTTGTTATATGGAGATTTTGTGTTATCAAACATTTCATCTATAACAACTAATCCCTCATCTCTGCCACAACAAATTGTTTATTTAGATAGATCTATAATTTAATATATTTATAAATATGTATATATGTATCTTGTTGTGTAAAATAAATTCAAAGGAGGTTAAATTGCTTCCAACAAGATATTTACATTTATCATTGGCCTAATTGGGCGAATACATGTTTTTGACACTTTTGCAAACAAAACTTTTACTAAAAACAAACAACAACAACGTCAAATTATTAGGCGTTGATGTTTTTTCTTAGAGTTGCCAAAGGAATTTTTTTTGGATGATTGTTTCTTTTAACAAATTATTTTCAAAAGAAAATCTTTCAATTCGCCGTTGTCGTTCGAAATAGCCAATTGAGACAATTTTTTTACAGAAAATTTTAATTCAGCTAAAATTTACTGTTAAGGAAATTAATTGAATGATTTTTCATGTTAACTTAAAATAAGTTTGTAAAGAAAAATTAAATTCAGCTAAATTTTCAGTTACATTATAGTATACAATATTTCAAACCCGTTTAATTTTTCTATAGAAAAATTTAATTCAGCTCAAATTTTTAAGAGAAAAATTCAGTATCTATATTTTTGAATCGAATACTTGAATCATCAAAATTTGTCTGAAAAAAACTCGAATAATCTTAATTTTCCTTATAAAAATTCAATTATGTTACTTTTTTATAGAAAAATTCAAATCAGCTAATCAGCTATGCAAAAAAATATATATACATATATAAAACTAAGTATATAAAATTTCAACTGTGGCCATTTGAAAAGATTTCTATCGAAAAATTTAATTTAACTTATCTGTAGGGACATGTAAAATGCAAAAAAATAAATTCAGCTATGTTTTTCTAAAAAAATGCAATTCAGCTAAAATGCTTAATTGTTTTATAGAAAAATTTAACTCAGCTACAGTTTTCCATTCGAAACTTAATTTCATCTATATTTTTCTATAAACAAATTAAAATCAGCAATTTTTTACAAAATTCAGCTATAAAAAATTCAAATTAATATAAAAAATTCAATTCAGCTACATTTTTATCTAGAAAATATTAAAATCTGCACTTTTTTTAAAAAAATCAATTTCCCTCTAAAAAATCAAATTAATATAAAATTATCTAAAAATAAAATCGATTCAGCAACATTTTTTCTATAAAACAATTTCCAATTCAGCAAAATGTTACTAAAGAAAAATTCAGAAACAATTCAGTTAAGTTATTTATATTGTTTCCAAAGAAAAATACAATTCAATTTAAATATTTAATAACACTAACGTCACCTAAACTTTTCAGTATGAAATTTTCAATTCAGCAAAATTTTTTCTATAAAAGAAAATACGTGTAATATGATGTTAGTAAGTTCCACAGACAAATTCAATCCAACTATATTTTTCTCTAAAAAAAACTTCAATTCAGCAACACTTTTTCACAGAAAGAATCAATTCAGCAACATTATTTTATAGAAAATTTTAATTCAGAAACATTTTTCTATAGAAAAAATTCAATTTAGCATTTTTTTCAATTCAGCAACATTATTCTATAGAAAATTTCATTTCAGCAAATCTGTTCTACAGAAAAATTCAATTCAGCACCATTAATCTGTAGACATATTCAATCCAACCACATTTTTCTATAGAAAAATTCAATTCAGCTACATTATTCTATAACAAATTTCAATTCAGCAACATTATTTTATAGAAAATTTCAATTTAGCAATAATTTTCTCTTAAAATTTTCAATTCAGCAAAACTTTTCTACAGAAAAATTCAATTCAGCGCCATTTTTCTATAAAAAATTACAATTCAAGAACAATTCAATTTAACAAATTTCAATAGAGAAAATTGTAATTCAGCTACATATTTTTAGTAAACTTCAGTACATCTAAATTACTTAACATTGAAAGATTCAATTCAGCAACATATTTCTATTGAAAATATCATTTATTTATTATAGAAAACTTAATTTAACTAAAGTTTTCCTTAAGAAATTTTATTCAACAAATTTTCCCTGAAAAAAATCAAATCAGCTTACATTTTTTTGGAAACCCCGCAATTCAGCTGACTTTTTTTTAAAAGAAAAACATAGTTTTTACACAAAAACATTTAAATACATAATTTTTCAATAGAAGAATAAACAGTATTTTTTACAAATATTTTTTCCTAAGTTGCCCAAAAACCGACCAATTGTATATCCATTTTTGTGGTCAATATTGCTTGATAATATCGAGAAAACTAACACAGAGTATTTCCAACTTCGCCAACTATATTGGCTGCGGTACTTATTACTGCAGCATATTTCGACCAAAAATAAATCTACTATCGTAATCACCACGTATCTCTATGTCTGCCCGCCAGTCTGACCGTGCCGTATTTTCTTGAGCTCGGATGTATTCTTCCGTTCACATTGAATGTTTCAAAAGTCATTTGTGTGGATGTTCGGTCAGTCGGTTTATTTTTATAATAAACAAAGCAAATAATATGAAATCGAAAAGTGTTTCTTGTTTATTTTGATTTTTGGCAAAAATACAATATTTATATATATACACACATAAGAAAAAAAAAACACCTATGTTTATATAAATAAATATTTTAATTTGTTTTTGTATTTTTGGTATATGCACATTTTTTTCTCATTTTGGTGGTGGTAGGGTGGTTGTTTTTGTTTGCTGCCAATTCTGCCCTATCGAAATGCAATGAATTGAAGAAATTTATTTTTCTTTTCACTCTCTCAATATCCGATTATTTTCTGTTTTTTTTTCATATTTAGCACAACATGTGATTTCAACAACAACCACCACAACAACAAAATATGCCAAAAGTTTCCTGCATACTGCATTTTATGGTTTCATTGGTATTCTAGTTTTGTTTTTTTTTCTTTTGGTTTGGGGTTTTTAGTTTTATTTTTTAAGGACAAGAGATATGTTGTTGATGTTGTTGAATTAAGACCAGCAATTGTCATGGAAATATTGTAACTTTTCTTGTTTTAAAACGGTCAATTCATTTCTTTAGAAATTGTAAATACAATTCAGCAAACCATTTTCTTAGAAAACGTTTTTTTTTAATGTTAATGAGTTTTGGGAATATGTTTATGAAAATTGGACAATTAAAAATAAAAAATTAATTTCGTAACATTTTTCCAAATAAAAGGTAAATTCAGCTTACATTTTCTATTGAAAAATTCAGTCAAGCTATATTCAAATTCCATACAAAATGAAAAAGTTTTCGATTTTTCTACAGAAAATTCAATTCAGCATACTTTTTTTAAATAAAAAACGACGAACTTTTCCTATAGTGCAAGCTAATCTGAAAAAAGTCCCATCGGAAAAGTCACATTTTTCGACACAAAAATGTAATTCAGCGTACTTGTTCTGTAAGGAAAGTCAATTCAGCGAATCTTTTCCAACAAAAAGACAACATTTTCTTTTGAAAACATAATTTCAGCGCACTTAATAATAGAAAAATTCATAGAAATTTAATTCAGCAATGTTTTTCTGTTAAAATTGACTTCAGCGAATTTTTGTTTAAAGAAAAAGTCAATTCGTCACATTTAAAAAAAATGTAGTAAATTCAGCTAAAATATTCGAAAGAAAAATTCTGTTTTGCGTATTTTGAATTTTTCTATATACAAATTAAATTCAGCGTACCCTTTTTGTGAAAAAAAAAACAAAACGACGAACTTTTTATATGGGGAATCTTTTCTACAAAAATTCAAATCAGAAAAAAGTCATATATGATAAATTAACTTTTTTCGATAGAAAAATGCAATTCAGCGTGCTTTTTCTGCATGGAAAGTCAATTCAGCTAATTTTTTCTACTAAAATATCAACTTTTTCTTTTGAAAAATTCAATTCAGCCAACTTATTTTTTAGAAAAATTGTATTTAGCAAACATTTTTTATAGAAAGCGCAAATTCTGTTTTTTTTTTTTTTTTTTTGCGAAAAATTTAATTTTACGAACATTTTCTACACATAGAAGCTATTCAGCCAAATTTTTCTTTCGAAAAATGTCAATTCAGCTAACTTTTTGTGTAGAAAAATTTATTGTAACGGACTAAACAAATTATTCAGTAACTTTTTGTGTATGAAAAATCAATTGTAGCTACTTTTTCTATGGAAAAAATCACATTAGAAAACCTAATCTACAGAAAAATTCAATTCATCAAACTTCTCTATAGAAAAATACTAATTTACCAAACTTTACAGAAAAATATAAGTTTTCGAGCATTTTCTTCACAAAGAAGCTATTCAGCAAAATTTTTCTGTAGAACAATGTCAATTAAGCCAACTTTTTGTATAGAAAAATTTAATGTAACCGAAAAGAAAAAATATTCAGCAACTTTTTCTATAGGAAAAACCAATTCAAGTAACGTTTTCTATAGAAAATGTCACTTTAGAAAACCGTTTCTATAGAAAAATTCAATTCAGCAAAATGTTTCTATAGGAAAATGTCAATTCAGCCAACTTTTTGTATATAAAAATTAAATGTAACGGCAAAGAAAAAATATTCAGCAAATTTTTCTATAGGAAAAGGCAATTCAAGTAACGTTTTCTATAGAAAATGTCACTTTAGAAAACTGTTTCTATAGAAAAATTCAATTCAGCAAAATGTTTCTATAGGAAAATGTCAATTCAGCTAACTTTTTGTATAGAAAAATTTAATGTAAAGGAAAAGAAACAATATTTAGCAACTTTTTCTATAAGAAAATTTAATTCATGTAAATTTTTCGTTAGAACAATTCTTTTCTATAGAATAATTTAATATTTTTCTACGGAAAATACGAATTTAGCAAACTTTCTCAACAGAAAAATATAAATTTACGGGCATTTTCTACACTGAGGAGCTATTCAGCAAAAATGTCAAATGTAACGAAAATGAAAACAAATATTCAGCAACATTTCTATAGAAAAATTAACTTTTGATAACCTTTTCTACAAAAAATTCTATTCAGCCATATTTTTCTATGGAAAAATGTGAATTCAGCTAACTACTTCCATAGAAAATATCAATTGAGCTAAAATTCCTGATATAAGAAGCCATATACAGCGATTTTCCTTTAGAAAATAGAAATTTAGCTAAATTTTTCTTGAGTAAAAATAAATGCAACGACTTTTTCTACAGAAAACTACAATTCTGTTTTTTTTCTATGCTAAAAAATCCATTCAGCGAACTTTTTTTATAGAAAAATGCAATTCATGTTTTCAAAAAAAAATGTAGTTCATTTTTTGATAGAAAAAGTCAATACATCAAAATGAGTCAGCAAAGTTTTTCTGATAAAAATTGCACTTCGGCCAATTTGTATTTATGGAAAATGCCAATTTATAATTTTTTCCAAAGAAAAGTTAAATTCCGTTAATTTTTTTATTTTATTCAGCAAGCCCTTTCTATAGAAAATGTTTATAATGCAAATTTTTTTACAGAAAAAATCAGTTATTTTTTTGTTTTTCACATGAAACTTTTTTAGAAAATCAAACTTTTTTTTAGAAAATAAACATTCAGCTAAATTTTTTTATAGAAATTTTCATTTCAGCAAACTTTTTTCTGGAAAGGGTTTAATTCAGCTGATTGATATTATAAAAAAAATCATTTCTTTATGTTCAAAGAGTCAATTCAGCAAGCCCTTTCTATAGAAAATATTTATAAAGCTAATTTGTAACAAAAAATTAAATTCAGCAATTTTTGGTATTTCACATGAAGTTAAATCAATTTTTTTAGAAAAAGACCATTCAGCTAAATTTTTCGATAAAAAATTGCATTTCAGCAAACTTTTTTTCTGGGAAAGGTTTTAAAGGAAAGTTGATTTCAACACAGCTGTTTTAGGTTTTAATTTATTTTATCCATTTTTTTTTTTTCATTACAACCTAATATACCAAAGACAATTAACAAATACTGTCTAATAACTGTAACCTGCTATAACCAAAAATGTATTTATATTTGACCATAAAAATTCGCTACTAAATATGGTTGTTGAGCTATTGAACATTACGCCAATCGAGCGTTGGCGGTGGCGACGACAGAGCGGTAACGTTAATTTCCTTAAATGGTCTGAACCGCGTACCGACATACAACATGTATAGAGAGAGGTATGACCATTATGTTGGATTTTCGATATAGGCTTAGTTGCGTTTTTTTTTTAATTTTTGTGTGCCTGTGTTGTATGTTCGGCTATTTGATTACGTATTTCAGTACGGTATTTTTGTTATTTTAGGCGGTTTGATTTTTTGTTAGAAGTAATTAACCCTTTAAATGCCACGAAATTTGGGGAATTATGGATTGTAAGCCTATCATAAATAATGGGGAAATTATCGTATTCAAATTAAATTGACTTAGTTTTATTCGCTACAGAACAGTAAAGGAACTAATGACTTGAACCGACGGTTTCGGATCACCACATTCATATCGACTTCGCGAAAAAAAATTTCTTCAATAATAAATGAACTGTATTATTTCGGATAATTTTTTAATTTAAAAAAAATTAAATAATTTTACATAGTTTTAATTTTTAAAAAATATTTGTATTTTTTTTCAACAAAACTAATAAAAATGTTTCTTCTTTATTTTTTCAGGTAAGTTCGAATGATTTCCCCATTGCATTTGTAAGTATAAGACCCCTGAAGTTTTGGCCACCCCACTAGGCGCCTCCACCCGACATCTGCTGTATATCTAAAAAGGATATTCGTTATAACCCTTCTGATTCATTTCCCACATATGATTACCCCATATGCATATTTGATTAATATACGGAACACACCACCCCAACACTCACACACTCGTCCATATGTAACAGTATCTGTCACTGTATCTGTATTGAATTGTTGTGGTTATTATTACTTGGCCACAGCAATAGTAAGTGTCATGACTGTCATAATGACGGTAGTTAGAGGCCATAAAAAATATACATATTTTATTTTGTTGTTGTTGCTGCCTGCCTGCCTTTAGGCTGCCTTCTGTTTGTTATCGTTTGTGTTTTATCGTCTATCCATGCTCTCATCCCTCATGTTGAGTTTCTAAAGCCGGTCGGTTATATGAATATGACGGCTACTGTCGTTACACACGCATAAGTGTTGCAGTGTAAAATCTCTACACAACAATGGAACAATGGGGTGGAATAAAAACAAAACAAACAAATTAAAATATGGAGATTTTTTAAAGAAATGGGAGAATAAAAATGTGTAGACCGATGTAATTGTTTGCTATTGAAAAATTGTATTTTTTCTTTACCCAAAATCCTAAGTATTTTGAGATTCCTCAACCTTTTTTATAGAAAAAATCCTCGGTATTCACACTTAGAACACTAAAAAATCTTGTGGGCCTCACTATACCAAAGTAGTATGTTTTGATATGAAATTAATTAAGGACATCTATAGAAAAATCTGTGGAAAACCAGTGAGCAGAGTAGTATAGTCGGACGCGGCCGACAATACGATAACCTACACAACTATCACAGAACTCTATCTTTCTGCGGATTTTTAGTCCGAGCCTGGGTAATATTTCGTGATAGTTGCACCCTCTTGCCCGATTAGAGATCAACCGCACCTCTTCCTTACACTGATATATTTTCCAAATATTACCAATATTCAGTACAGCCCTTCTAATTACATGTCCATATTCCCTTCACCGTGGGTTGTGTTGTGATGTTTGGCTTATAATTGTAGCCTATATAATAAATCAAAAAAAAAAAAATAAGTTTTCAGTCCACTTCATCCCAAAATTATTATCTGATCATCACCGAAATTTATATGACCACAAATGGAACCTCATAGAACATTTGAAAGCGATCAGCGCTATATTTCCGCGCTCTAGTGCGTTAATGACTTATTAAATAATGTATGAATACGTAAACACCTGTAAATATTTAAGTGTAACTCCTACATCCGAGTACATACGACAATATAATATAATTGGTATCAATTTAAAGGTCAACCTCTCCTCTTGGATGTACTATCAACTTATCGGCCCTATGTCCTTCAAGACTAAATATATACGCTTTAGAATACAAATTTTGTTGTTTTTCACACAAAAGTCCATTTAACCCGCTAAATATTGAACGATCTTTATCAAAACAGGCATGAATATTCTTTGGTCCAATCCGCTTCTCATGTGAAAATTCGGTCCATTTCACTCCCTTAATATTGACCGATCTTTACCAATACCAAAACAATAGGGGTCTTCATTGGGCCGAACCTTTCCTGCATGCAAAATTTCGTGAATATTTGTCCATAACTGCGGCCTGTATCATGTTTACAAATTATAATGGACAAACGGACGGACACACATGTCTAGATCGACTCAGTTAGTCGAGACATGAGGATCGGTATACTTAAATGTGGGTCTATGACCAATATTTCGCGGCGTTACAAACTTTTGGAGCTGCACAAAATACCCTGACAACATAATTGTGTATGGTATAAAAATCTGTGGAACCACAGTTTACTTATGATTTTTTAAGAAACATTTGCATCGGTATAATGTCATAGATTGATATTTGGGGGATTCTTATTAGGTGTCAAGTATTCCTTTCTATCAAAAATTATCAATATCACCTCTTTTTTGGTATAGCCCCCATATAACTGTACCCCCAATATTTATACCCTTCACCACACTGTGGTACAGGGTATTATGTCTTTGTGCATATGTTTGTAACAGGCAAAAGGAAACGAGATAGACACATGGTTCCTTTTGAGAATATGCATAGAATCACTTTTTAAGTCGATTTATGCATGTCCGTCCGTCTGTCTGTCTGTATGTCTGTCCATTGTAAACAAAGTACAGGTCGCATTTATGATCCGAATTGGATGAAATTTGGCATAGGTCACTTATTCGGCCCAAGGACGAACCCTATTGAAATTGGGAAAAATCGGTTCAGATTTAGATATAGCTCCCATATATATATTTTAGCGATTTAATGTAAACGACCCCTATATAACTTTCAATTTGCACAAAATTTGGTACATCCTAATGATTTGGGTCTAGAATGATGTCTGTCAAGTATCGTGAAAATCGGTCCAGATTTAGATATAGCTCCCATATATAGTTTCGTCCGATTTCATGTAAATGGTGCCCCAAAGTCTCTATATATGTTTTGATTTGCACGAAATTTGGCATAACGTACTGAATTAAGCCTAGAGTGATGTCTGCCAAGTTTCGAGAAAATAGGTCAAGAATTAGATATAGCTCCCATATATAGTTTCGTCCGATTTCATGTAAATGGTGCGCCAAAGTCCCTATATATCCATCGATTTGCACGAAATTTGGCGTAACGTATTTAATTGAGCATAGAATTATGTATGCCAAGTTTCATGAAAATCGGTCCTGATTTAGATATAGCTCCCATGTGATTTGCACGAAATTTTTCATGACGTACTGAATTGAGCCTAGAGTGATGTCTGTCTTGTTTCGGTCCAAATTTAGATATAGCTCCCTTTTATTATAGATTGATTTCAAGTAAATTGGCCATCATACTCCTCATGTTAGTCAGATTGACATAAAATTTTGCACAACGTACAAAATTGAGCATAGAATTACGTAGTTGCGTTTTCTAGAAGTACAGACATAGCCCATCGGATGACCTATTTATATTTGTTTGAAGTCGATTTACATACTTTATGGATAGATCTAGGTAGATTCACATTTAGATAAATATCACATATTTTATTTCATCCACTTTCATGTTAATAGTCCTGTTTAATATACCCATAGTGGTGAAGCGTATCATATAGTCGGCCCCGTCCGACTTTACTACTTTCCTTACTGGTTTTTCTTACCATGCTTTACTTTTTTTCTTACCATGGCATAATACACCCATATAAAAATGGTAGAGTTTATAAAATGTTGTGCCTGACCGAACTTAACTTTAGTTGTTCTTATTAACTTGTTCTCTTCGTCACTGCACCGTCAAAAGCTCTTGCATTAAATTCAAGTAGCATGCCGCAGAAAAGACCCAGCATATATGACAAAAAATATTTACTTAAAAAATAGAGGACCTGTGGGTGGATGAAAGTGTATATTTAAGAAAATGTCTATATTAGACACAAGGTAAACATATACACACACAAACAAAAAAGATGAATCTCTTATAACCTCATTCATTTCAGATGAATGTTTTTTTTCATCCATATTTGGTTAGATTTTGCACGCAATTTCTTTAGTCAGTGAAGTGGCTAAGCACCGCAGACTGACAACAGCAAAAAAATGTGAATGACTGACTGCCAGCCAGTCTGCCTGTCTATTGTTTTGCCATTGTCATCGACGTTGTCATGTCACAACAATAGATCTCAATTTGGTCTCAAAAAAATATATTTACATTTTGAAGAATAAGATAAACAACAACAACGACACGCAACCCCAGACAACTGAAATGAAATTAGAAAATTATTTCAGTTAGGGGAAGGAGGAATGATCAGATAAACGACAATTTTCTTGACATTGCTACTAAAACGTATTTGTCGTCATGGCAATTTGAATTAATACAATATTGTCTATAGATAATAATTTGGTTATTAGAAAAAAATAAATAAATATGAAATTGCGTTTCCATAGAAAAAAAATTACCAAAAATGGATTGCTCAAAAGAGAGATCGAACCTCAAAACGAAAAATATCAACAATCTTGAAAAACGTTCACAAAATACATACATACATCCTATTTGGTTTTTAAAAGTGTCCCCAAAATACAGAAAATTTGGAGTTCCGTTATATGGAGGATACCCTGAAAAGTATAACAATATTGTGTAGTTTTTGTTAGATAATATACTTCTCAATGAGAAAACATGAACCGATATATTCCATTTTCAAATACAAACATCCTCAAACAAATATAAAAAAATCCTCACCTAGACCTACAACAAATATTAAAAAAATACAAATAATTTTCTTTAATGCACGACCAATTATCGACTTTCAAATAATAATCACGATCTCGTATCGACTTTGAAAAATATTTAAAAAAATCTATGCCCATGTATTGATCTTTGAAATATCTTTTGGTAGACATTGACATAATATTTATAAAATATTCACGCGTTTGAATTTGAAAATTCCAATCCTTTGAAACAATATTTTTTTTAATCCACACATTAAGTAGAACCCCGAAAAACTATTGGTAAAAAATCTTAAAATGAATAATTTTAATTTTTGGATATTAACACCTATGTTGGAACCATGAAAAATATTTTTTAAAAAGTTCCACGACAATATTGGGATCATGAAAAACACTTAAAATATCCCCATAAAAGTATCAGCTTCGAAAAAAAGATTTTTTTGTTTAAAATCCTCGCCAATATTGGGATCAAGAACAGTATTAAAAAAAAAATCCACGTTTAAGTGTGAGGTTTGAAAAAATATTATTTTAAAAAATTCACCTTTTTAAGTAAATCTTAAAAATGTACAAGCGTAAGTTTAAACCATTAAAAATATTTTTTAAAGAAATCCGCGCCTAAGTTTCGACCATGAACAAATATTAAAAAAAATACAAATATTTGCTTAAAAACTCTCGCCTGTATATCGACCTTGAAACAATTAAAAACCAGTGAGCGGAGCAGTATAGTCGGACGGGGCCGACCATACGATACCCCACACAACTACCACGGAAACCGAACTTTCTGCGGATGTTTATTCCGAACCTGGGCCATATTTCGTGATAATTGCATCCTCTTACCCGATTAGAGGTAAGCTGCACATCTTCCTTACACTGACATATTTTCCGAATATTACGAGTATTCAGTACAGCTATTGTCCAGAATCTCATGGAAATTTTCAAAGCGATCAGCGCTATATTTCCGCCCTCTAGTGTGGTTTTGGGTTACTAAATAATGTCTGAATACGTAAGCACATGTAAATATTTAAGTGTAGCTCCCACATCTGAGTACATACGACCCTATAATTGGTATCAATTTAAAGGTCAACCACTCCTCTTTAACATACCATCAACTTTTTTGGTTTAGGTCCTTCAGGGGCAAATATATACGCCATAGAATACAAATTTTGCCATTTTTCACACAAACGTCAGGGTTCATTTGACCCGCTAAATATTGGCCCATCTTTTTCAAAACGGGCATACTTTTTCTTTGGCCCGATCCCCTTCTCCATGCAAAAATTCGCGGTGTTTGAGCCATAATTGCGGCCTCTGGAGCGACCAGAAAATCAGACAATAATAAAGTTTTTGGTCCATTTCATCCCCTAATTATTTACCGATCTTTTCCAAAAACAATACGGATCTTCATTGGCCAGAACCCATTCTACATGCAAAATTTCGTGAAGATTGGTCCATAATTGTGGCCTGTATCGTGTTTGCAAATTATAATGGACAGACGGACGGACGGACACACATGTCTAGATCGACTAGGGTCTAGGACCAATATTTCGCGGCGTTACAAACTTTTGGGGCTGCACAAAGCTATAATACCCTGACAACATAGTTGTGTAGGATATAAAAATCACATAGGCGATGATTTTTTTTTTTTTTTCAAGGTCGATATACAGGCGATATACAGGCGAGAGTTTTTAATTGACCCTGAATAATAATTTTTAAAAAGCCTTTGACTTTGATTAGACTAAAATAGTAAAAAAGTGTTTGTCGGTGTTGCCGACAGATATATACCCCCACCCTATGGATTTATAAATATTGAAAGTGTTGACCATTTGTGTGAGAAGTACCAGTAGGAGTTGACCAAATGGGTCCCATCTTCGCACTTGATCTAGGCTTGGTAAAAATAATAGGGTTTTAAACAAAATTGGTTCAAATCGGACATTTCGTTAGCCTGATATTGGATTTATAAATATTGCAAATTTTGACCCTCTGTGGGGGAGGTAGCAGAAAGAGTGGATCTATGGGTCCCATCTTGTGACTTGATCTAGGCTTAGTAAAGACAGTAGGTTGAGCAAAGTTTGGTGAAAATCGCACATTCCACTTGCTTGATATTGGATTTATAAATATTGGAAATTTCGACCATTTGTGTGGGAGGTACCAGATGGACTGGATCTATGGGTCCCATCTTCCAACTCCATCTAGGCTTGAACTGTTTTTTATTATAAAATTAATTTTTAGCACAATTTTGACCATTTTTTGGGGGAGGTACTAGAAGGAGTGGACCAATGGGACCCATCTTCAAACTTGGTATAGGCTTGGTAAAGGTAATAAGTTGTATAAAGTTTGATTCAAATCGGACATTGCTTTAGCTAGCTATTGGATTTATAACTATTGAAAATGTTTACCCTCTGTGGGGGAGGTAACAGAAAGAAGTGGACCTATGTGTCCCATCTTCCAATTTGATCAAGACTTGGTAAAGATAATAGGTTGTACAAAATTTCGTTATAATTGGGAAGTCCGTTTGCATGTTTGCATATAAAATTAATTTTTAACACAATTTTGACCATTTTGTGGGGGAGGTACCAGAAGGAGTGGACCGATATTCCCCATCTTCGAACTTAAACTGAGTTTCGAAGAAATATTAAGATGTGAAAAATTTGCATCAAATCGATTATTCCCTTCGAGAGTTATCGTGGACATCAACCAGACAGACAGACGGACGCACATGTGTAAATCGGCCCCAAATTTTCTGAAACGGATTTGGTCCAAAGAAACATGGGGTCTAAAACCAATACTTCGATGAGACACATTTTCACCGTTTCATTTCAGCCTCATGAGCTATAAGGCTGAGGATATAAAAATCCACACTATTGAGTAGAAATTTAAAAATTTAAAAAAAAGTAGCATGCCTATCATTATACTTGGTATATATATATATATATATCGACATTTGTAAAGAAATACATGCCTTTCAGTCGTCTTTAAAAAATATAAATTTAAAAAATCTTTTGAAAAAACATTTAACATTTTGTTATCCACGCCATTGTGTAGAATTTGCAAAATATTAAAAAAATCACGACTAAGTTTTTAGTAAAAAAAATTTACGCCTTTCAGAAGACTTTGAAAAATATTTAAAAAAATATATAAGCCTCTGATTATATTTTTTAAAAAAATATTAAAAAAAGTACACGCCATTGATTAGACCTTCAAAAATTATTATCTAAAAATCCACGACTAGCAATCTTGAAAATATATTTCAACGTAATTCAAACCGTTGAGTAGAACCTTTAAATTATTTTTAAAAATTCAACGCAATAAAATGAAATGTCCCATGGTTATGGATCTGAGACCGTTTCTTTGTATCTGAGACCCTTCCATACCCTTCCAAATGTATTTCTACAAAAGAAATGCACTACTCTGGAAATGAGGCTGCCTGATTTTTTTTCTATTATTTTTATAGTGAAATTAGGCGTTACCTGAGAGTTTCTTGATGTTTCCTATAAATTATAATTAACTGAGAATACGTATCCTTTCTCTTTCTTTATTCTCCAAACCGAAAAAATTTTCGGTCCAAATCGAAATCATTTTGTGTAATTCTTTTCTTAAATCCCCCAAAGGATTAAGTGACCGAAACCCCCTGCAATATATATCATTATGGCGAAATGGGAAACATCATCACCATATGATCACATTCCAGCACACATACACACTTACCATTCCATACGTTTACGCTTTCGTAATAAATCAAGAATGAATGATAGGAAATATGCATTAAATCAAATAGGCACGAACGATGGCAACGGTGCTGCTGTCTACACTGTCTATCCCTCCAAACCTTATTCATTTCATTTCAATATCTCTCACATGCCATTGCATGTTGTTGTGTCTCTCTGTATGTGTGTGTTTGCATAGAGATGATATTCTCCCTTGTCCGACGAATGAATGTACTTTAAAGTGCTGTGTTTTTGAAAGTGTAAATTTTATGTAAGTCTCAACTGGTGTGTGTGAGTATGCCACACAATTGAACAAATGGTAACTGCAACAACAACAACAATGTAACAACTGTGCACACATTATGCAAAATGAAAAACGAAAGGGAAAAGTGCAAAAACAACAACAGCATCAGCAACAATAATAAAGACGTCTCTCTCATTTATCATTTGATGCTGGGAGAGTAGAAAAAAATGAAAAACGACTTAAATCTTTTGTTGTTGATGTTTTATTTTTTTGCATGACAACTTTTGTGTGACAACGGCCAGTGCTGCCAAGATGGAAAAATATGCCCTTCAAATATTCTTTATGCCAAAAATTTCCTCAATAGGTTCAGATAATTTCAGGTTCAGATAATTTTTGAAACAAGGAACTGTAACTCGACCGAAAGATTACTTTTTAGGGTAGCTCTCATATAAGGGTAAAAACTGGGATTAAGCCTGAATATTTTGCAATAACAAAGTACCTCCCGAGTGTTAGTATTTTGGGGCGATTTACGAATACGGATTTCTACCAATTTGGCTGTATTTTCGTGTTTTTGGTTCCTATTTTGGTAACAAAACTTCCTACACAACAAATTATTAATATTTCTTCTCTTTTTTTGGATAAGCCCCTTATAACGGTACTTCCCAAAATTGACGGATTTTTAGCAAGTAGTTTAACTGAATTGGCAGTAATTTGGTTTTTTATATTTTCATTGGATACATAATATTCATACCTACGAAGAATAATCAAAACAGTCGACTCCGTTTTACTGACACGGAAACAAATCTGAATGTTTGTTTCAGTTATCCGATGTTTTCACTTAAGCGGAGTTTCACTTATGCGGTGTAAATTGTAAGCGATTAACCAAAATGTAATGGTGCAGGAAATCAATTTCACTTATCCGATATTTTTCAGTTAAGCGTCTTACAGTAAAGCGGAGTCTTACATGTTAAGTGAGGTAACCTTCGGAATTTTGGAGATTTCGGGTAGCCCCCATATAAATTGGGGATTTTTGGCTCGTTTTTAAACCGAATTTCTTGTAATTTGATATTTTTGATTCTCATTGAGAAACAAATCTCCCTACTAAAAATTGACCCTCCGAGGTACCAGTGGGAGTGGACCAATACCCGAAGGATTGGGCCAATGAGTCTAATCTTCGGATCTAATCTAGGGATGGTAAATATGCATTAAATCAAACAGGTTGTCCAAAGTTTGTTTCAAATTGGACATTTCGTTCGCCTAATATCTAATATCGAACATTTGATTCGGCTGATATTGGACTTATAAATATTGAAATTTCCGACTTTTTGTGGGGGAGGTACCAGAAGGACTTGACAAATGCGTACCATCTTCCTACTTGATATTGACTTGGTAAGAATAATATGTTGTGCAAGGTTTGGTTCAAACCGGGCATTCCATTCGACTGATATCGGATTTACAAATATTGCAAATGTTGACCCTTTGTGGGGTAGGTACCAGAAGGAGTGGACCGCGATATTCCCCATCTTCAAAATCGAACTTTGTTTGGAACAAATATTAAGATGTGCCAAGTTTGGATGACATCGATTATTCCCTTCGAGGAGTTATCGTGCGCAACAGCCTGCCAGACAGACAGATGAACGAACATTTGTAAATCGATTCCAAATTTTCTAAAACGGATTTGATCCAAAAAACATGGGGTATAAAACCCATATTTCGATGAGGCACATTTTCACCATATCAAAGTATATATATCATTAGCCTTAAGGCTGAGGGTATACAAATTAAAGTATATATTCCATTGGAGAAGGCATGGCGATGGCAATATCTGAATTAATTGGTTCCATCTCCAAACATGGATATATACTGACAACCTCCAATAACCCGGAATTTAAATTATGTGTACTAGTAAAATGTATGGCCCGGAGAATAATTTGAAAACCCTGGATACCTTCACCTATCCCAATTCAAAAAAAAATGATTTAAAATAAAATCAAACAGAAAAACTTTCCCTAATTCTCCCCAACAAAATGTGGGAAATAAACATACAAATAATTTGGCTGTATGTATGTTATGTGATTATAGTTTACAAACGTAATTTAGGTTGGACACACGGGGTAGCTTGGCTTCAAATTGTTCAGTTACTTGTTGTAAATTCTGATGCAGTTGCTATGTTTACACAACAAATTGCTGCAAAAAAGGGGATCAACGTCAACGTCATCACAGCAACAACAACATCTATTTAGAATCTCCATCAACGGCAGTGACAACCACAATAGCTGAGACCACCATAGAGAGGCGGGTTGCCTACCTACCATATCATCATCCCCACCAAAAGTTTACTTTGCTTGTGGTGACAACGAACACAACCACCGCGAGCAAAATTTCAGAGACTAGAGACATGCAGGCGGGCAGGCCTTTTCGGTATTCATAGCAGGGAGATGCAATGTTGTGCTCTAGTAAATTACAAAAAATATATATATACATATATATGTACAAGTCTTTTTACGCTGAGTTCGTTCTAAAGCTTTTTATTTGTGTTTGTTGTTTTGCTTTTACTATACCCCGACGAAGCGAAGAGGGTAGGCGCTGTTCTCTTTATTACACTTACCTCGGTTTTTTTTTGTCTGTTGACATTTTCAATTTCCAATGAAAATGGTTGCTATACGGGAGATGATTTGTTCTGATTGAAATAAAATACAGTGTGGACTCAGTTTCAAGATTTTGTATTTAGATAAAAATTTTATAAAATATAATACAAAAAATTTAATAAAATATAATACAAAAGTGGAATTAATAGATCGCAATATGAAATATTTGGGATTTTCTTTTTTGTTTAATGCATTTTCCACAGAATGTGTTTTATTCTCGAACCACCAATTTTCATAGGCTAAGATCGGGAAATTCGGCTGGAATCACCATCAACATAACGAAACTTGAAAAAAACAGATTCTTTATTTGTTTTTCTCGATTGAAAAATACCCCAAATTTCCATGAAATTACCTGAAATAGGTCGGAACCTTTATAGGATAACACCAATATTTCCAATTTATTATACAAAGAAAATTTATACTATTGCAGGAACCTGGAAAGCCAAATTATTCAGTTAGAAAAAGCGATTAGGTCCAACGAAAGTGGTGTTGGAACTTTAAAGGCGGGTTTATCAAAACTTAAACCTTGATTATATTGAGTTTTTTTGTGAAGAAGTTGTTTACCTACCAAAACGCGAAATAGCAAAAAAAGGTTGGAAAATTATCCTAAGATTATAAAAATACTAAAAATTGAGTGGGAGACCTATGAGAGAGACCTATATTGATAATTTTTTCTACAGGTGTATGTCAGCCTTTAAAAACTGGACATTTTTTACTCACCATGAAGAAACCGAAACACACATTTTTACTCACCAAGAACCCAGAATGTCACATCGGTTGCTCGAAGTTCTATGAAAAAACTGAAATGGGTCGCAACCTTTATGTGAGAGCTATGTCAAAATATGCACCTATATTTATAATATTTTACAGACAAGTTTTTGTACCGCCCATGAACCTGGAATTTCAAGTTTCATTGGAAATGGAGCAATCCTTTAAATAGAGAAATTGTCAAACCATGATCATGTATTGAGATTCTTCTATGAAGTATTAGTTTACCTACCAATAACCTGAAATGCCAAATTTCAGTCACATCGTTTGAAAATTGTGCGTAGAATGAAAATATGTGAAAATTTGATATTTGAAGGACCATGAAAATGTCTGAAATTTTGGCGGGACGTTTGGACATAAACTGACAATTTTCTAGGTAGAAATTTTTCACTCAGGAAGAATCCGAAATACCTAATTCGGTACATAAAATAGGACGGAAGCTCTAAATGTGGCTATATCAAACATTTTCTGAAAATATTTTTATCAGTCTCCTCGCCTGAAATACAAAATTACAGCCAAATCGGTAAAAAACGACGACATCCTAAAAAAAACGTAAAAGTGGGGCTGGACCTTATGTCAAAATATGGACCTATATCGAACATGGTCTGCAAATACTTTATTTGCCCTCCATGAATGCAAATTAGAGCCACTTCGTTCGAAAAGAGAATGCGAAAATCTTCAAAATATCTAAAATTATTATTATTTTACATTATGGACCTATATCGGACATAGATTTTCTACATACATGTATTTCAGTCCCCATTGCCCCTGAATATAAAAAATACAGTCCAACAGTGTGGAAATCCGGATAAACCTTCAAAATATCGAAATGTTCTGTGTTTTTCCTTATCCGAGAATCTGGAATATCAAATTACCAGTTTGGTGGGATAAATATGACTAAAATCTTGAAAGTACCGAATATGGGGGCAATGTCAAAGCATCGACAATTTTCAGTTCTATAAATTCTGCCTCCAAAACCCCGAAATACAAAATTACAGCAAATTATAGAAAAATTTCCGTAAAGATCTTTTCGCTCTCGAATAATCTGGAATCTGTAAAAAACAGAAAATAAGGCGACATCTTTATAAAAAAAAAATGTTGCATAGTCTCGCAAATCACAAATGGGGTCTCCAACAAATATTTCGAATATTTGAATCATCGTCGGAGATTTGTTTTTATTTTATAATTCGTATATCATACTTCAAAAACACAATATATTTTTGTGATTGTGTTGAGAAGGTGTTTTGTTGGTTGTAATCAGTGTTGTCAAAACTTGGTTGATTAAAAATGCCAGATTTTGAATAACAAATGCTAAAAATGTGCTAAAAAATATAAAAAATGGGGAAAAATATTTTGTGAACGTTTTTCTACCTAATTTGCTATTTTGGGTTCTACCGCCAATATTGCTCCACCTTTTAGTGTTGCCCCTCATTAACCAATCATTATCTATAGTGGTCCAAATTTCGGGACAGAGCCCATAAAGCGATGCCTCCATTATTCGGCATAATTTTCAACGGAGGTGGCTCCGATTTAATATTTTAGATTCGTATTGGGACGAAAATCTCCCTACCAAGAATTCTTAATTTTGAGAATGTCGAACCCGTTTTTCAATCGAATGGGCAATCATTTGATACTTTTGGTTATAATTGACACGTTAAAAAAATATTAATACCGGTCTACGTTCTACCAAATAACGGTACCACTATATTTTCGGTATTTGGAAGATTATAACCACATTTCCCCATCAACTTAACTGTAATTTAACATTGCGGGGTTTTAGAGACGGGCATATATGCACATAGCTCCCATATTAAAAATAAAACAACTTCTTTCCAGAAAGTTTCCATTCTAGGTTCATTATTTTTACGTTGCTCCCATACAAATGCCCCGCTTATTTTTTTTATTTTCCTAAATAAACAAAAATACCGAAAATTAAAAAAAATCCAGAAAAAAATAAAAATTCCAGAGAAGATGCTAGGTTTTTTTTTTGTGCTTAACGAGTTTAAAAAAAATGCTAAATCTAGCACTAATTATGCTAAATTGGCAACTCTGGTTGTAATACAGTGTCGCCTCTATAATGATCATATTTTCCAGTACCTTTACCTTCTGGTGATTGTTGTTCAGAACTACCCTGTTACTCATACGACACATGATACCTTATTTTTTTATATTTAGTTTCATAAATCAATATCCTACTGTAGTTTTTGTTTTTTTCTATTTTTGTCTTTCCTTTGAAATCGTTCACATAACGACAGTATACGAATATTGAAATTGTATATCGACAACACCACCCAGCCCATTATGCCTTCACTGCTACTCCATTGTACTCAACCATCGTCATTTTTTTTATACTATGAAAAGCGAAACTATTTTCCTTTTATTCCGCTGCCAGTTTTTTGTTTTCAATAAAAGCAGATTCGTTTTTTTCCTTTTCGTAATAAGTATTCAGGGAATTTAGCCTGGTATTTATTTTCCCTCGTTTTCTGTTTTTTCGCTTTGTTTTATGGTAACTGGATTTTATATTTATGTTTTTGGAGGGTTTATTCCATTTTTTTGTTCCTTTCAATTGATGATATTCGTTGAGATAATATTGAAATACTGATGTTCTATATATAGTTATATGTTTTGTTGTTGTTTAGTATTTATTAATAAATGCAATATAGAGGATATAAATATTTGTGCGGAATGAATATTTTTTGGGGGATCGACAAAAATGTTTATAGGGGCGGAAATGAGATTTGAATACAAGTTAGATTTTTTTCTGGGAAAACAAATCAGGCGCCAGGTTTTTTGAACATACTTTTAAATTGAGTAAAGAGTGAGTATTTTTATACCCTCAGTCTTATGGCAAATAAGGGTATAAACACTTATAAGTCTGGGAATAATTTTGATGCGGCAACAGGTATGGTCACGTCACCTGGTATGACCCTCTGGTGCGCGTCTTAAGTAACTTGACATTAAAAGATATACCTTTTTTGATTTAATTTATTTGGATGATGTGTTTTTTATTTATTTTAATGTCATTTTTTAAAATATTTCATATTTTCGACGTGTCTTTTTTATATTACAACAAAACAATCAGCAAATCTCATAAAATACCAATGCCGTACCATAATTAAAATTAGTCGATTTTGGGGTTTTCGGGGCGTATGTTTTATTTTCTCTTTTTATTTCGAATATTACACCCAATAATAATACGCCATGGTGTACCCCTCCAATCCTTTAGCCCAACACACAATACACATCTAATGAAATCCCATAACTCAGACAATTCAATCACCAACAAACAAACATACATACAAAAAGTCGAAACCTCAGCACAATTTTCAAAAAAAAGTATGTTGTTGCTACATTTTTTTATTTTCGTTCTCAAGAATTCATCAAATTCGTTGGTTCCTTATGGTATTAAATAAAAAAAAAACATAATAATAAATGTTCTTGTTATTATATTCAGCAAGTCTCGCCTGTTTGCAGTGTGTGTGTGTATGTAACAACAATAGCAACGTCAACAATTTTTTGTTGTTGTTAACAATTCTCAGTGTGTCACTGAATTTGGTTTCGTTCTTTTTTTCTCCTTCTTTTGTTTGAGTGCTCCTTCATAATTCATTGAATCAATTAAATTTTTATTACATATACGCTACTACTACGAAATTGTGTGCGAGATATGAAATTTATGTTTTCTATTGAAATGAAATAGTTCTTGGAAAGTTTAGAAATTCGTATGGGAAAAAATAAATTAACAATTTTCGGCAATGCCAATGAATTAAAATTTTGGAAATTTATGAGCGAAGTTGATGTTTTTATAAAGTGAAATTACATTTTGATTATCCAAAAAGGTACTAGTTGAAGCACTGATGCAGTCCAAAAATTTATTTTTATGGACCTGTTTGTTACTGATCATATTCTTAGTAAATTCTCAACCTTGAAAAAATTCTAAAAAACCTAATGCTGTTGGATCAGATAATCCTTGAAAATATCTTAACAAATTCAACTTAACAAAATTCAACAGGTGGATCTAGAAGAAGAAAAATTGTGAACTCATTTATGATCATGTCTATCCTTGAAGAATATTCAAAAATTCTTAAAAAAAATCAAAACTTATGAGTGAGTTTGTCCTCGAAAATAATATTCTTAAATTCTTCTAAATTATTCTTAAAAAATCCATACTAGAGAAGAACCAAACTTGTAATCCTTAAAAATAATAAACAAATGATATTGGATCAGATAATCCTTAAAAATATCTTAAAAAATTCAAAGTTTTTGAATTAGTTTTTCCTTTGAAAAAAATATTTTAAAAACCAGGCTATGGCTCCGATTGTCCTTAGATATATTAAAATAATTTAAAAAAATCCACGCTAAATATTATAATATACCTATGATCCATTCCATCCGTAATCAAAAGCCCACGCCAATAGTCAATTAAAAATATATTCAAAAATCCACGTCTATGGTCCATTAAAAATATTTTAAAAAAATTCACTCAATTCAATCACCCACGCCTATAGTCCATTAAGGATGGTCCAATAAAAAAATATATATAATAATTCTCGCTTATAGCTCTTTAAAAATAAACTAAAACATCCTTGCCTATAATCCTCTAAAAATATATTTAAACATTCACGCCAATAGACCTTGGGAAATTTTATTTAAAAAACCACGCCAAGGGTCCTTGAAAAAAATTATTTAAAAAAATCCACACACACAAATAATTTTTGGTCCACTTTTGAGGGGATATCTTATTTATATAAGACTGTTGGAATCATATTACAAAGAAATCTGGTCCCCGCACATATATATCTGACGGGTAAAGAAGTAGCACTCAACATCTCGCTTTTCTTGTTGTTATCATCATATTTGAGAAAGTTTTTACACATACACATTCGAATTTAATATTCACTTATTTCTCTCGACCTAAAATTGATGATATGCTGCTACTGTTGTTGCTTGTTTTGCAATTGCAAATACGCATTGACCCAAAATTTTGGTGGCCTTAATCATAGACAATTGGCATAAGGTAGGCGGCGGTAAAGAAGAGTGCATATACGACTACGAGTAAATGAAAGCTTTTCTTGTTGTTTACATTTAACCCAAAACACAACAACACATATAATAAACTATGAAATGAGGATACCTAACAAATACTACAACAATTGAAAATCCAATATTTACCGAAAAAAGAAAAATAGAGTGAACATTAGGGTGTGGAGGCATAACAATAGTTAAAGGTATAACAAAATAATTCCTCATGTTTTGATATTTACAATTCTGTCATTACAACCTAATATACATACCTACGCTCATCCAAAAAAATATGTCTTCATTACAGATTATGTATGTTGTTGACTATTTGTGTTATTTAAACAATATCCATCCTCCTTCGTTTACCATCTACCTACCGCCCTCTTATGATTAGAAAATTTCCAGTATCTTCTTCATACATAGACAAATACATATATATCTATATGTTAACACAACGTCACCAAAACAACAATGACTGAGTTTAGTGTCACGCACATAACCCCAATGCTGAATTTCTTGTGTTCTATCAACGACCCAACGAGATTGAGGCTTTTGATGGATTATGCCATGCCGAACTGACTGACTCAGCTCATTCGAAAATGACCTTTTTCTTCGTTCTTCGTATTCGCAAAATTTTCTAAACAGCCGCAACCTTAATGTGAAGCCATAAAACCGAGTTCAAGAACTGTAAAATGGAAGAGCAAAAAAAAAAACTAGAACAGAATATTAATTTTGGTCCGGCCCAAGAAAAAATAATTATTTAAAAAATTTATATTCAAGTAATGATTTTCCGCCATGTATTTTGAATTTGTCCACCCTTTGGCGACATGACGAAAAATTCACCCATCACAATAAAATTCTAGGTCGATTTAGCCATGCTCATATGTCGGATAAAATCACGATAGGATTTGAAATATTTAAAGCAGAAGTTTTCAAGTTTGCACATACATTGCAGCAAAGGCAACACTTGGGTACCAAAAATCGCTATCAAGAAACCCGTGGTACGATCAGGAGTGTCATAATGTTACTGAGGCGAAAAATGCAGCGTATAGGGCAACCCTGCAGACAGTAGCAACATATTAGGCGAGAGAGAATTATCGGGAGAAAAGAAGGGATGAGAAACGTATTTTCAGAAAAAAGAAGAAAGAACAAGAATAACGTGTGCGGAAGCAAATCGAGATGTACAGAAGTAAGAACGAAGTCCGGAAATTTTACCAAAGAGTAAAATACCAAATCGAAGGCTTTGGTACAGGCACATTCTTCTGTAGAGATAAAAAGGAAACCTGGTGACTGATATAGAAAGCATGTTGAAAAGCTCTTGGTATCAAATAGTGGCGGTGAAGAAGATACCCCAAAACCAATAAGAGATGACGATATGGAGTGTATACCACCTAGCCAAGATTAGGTCAAAATAGCAATCTATCGGCTGAAGAATAATAAAGCAGGAGATGCCGATGGATTACCAGCTGAACTATGCAAGGCTGGTGGTCAGATGCTGGTCAGAAGCATGCACCAGCTGGTTAGTACAATTTGGCAAGACCAATGTATATCCAATGATAGGAACCTCTGCATCCTGTGTCCGTGCATAAAGAAGGAGAAAAGGCGATATATGCTAACTATAGAGGAATAAGTCTCCTTCCCATCGCATATAAAGTGCTATCCAGTGCGATGTGTGAACGACTGAAGCCAAAGGTCAATGGACATTATTGGACCATACCATTGCAGCTTCAGACCTGGCAAATCCACCATTGACCGGATTTTCACTCCAAATCCTGAAAAACACCCACGAAATACGAATAGATGGAATGTGTCGATGTACATTCCATCTATTCGTCGACTATAAAACTGCATTCGACAGCCCTATCCGTTCACAGGTGTTTGAAGCCTTGTCTGCGTTCGGCATTCCTGCAAATTTTATGCGGCTATGCAGGATATCTGGCACAAGGTCAGTAGTTAAACCGGAAAACACTTATCGGAGACCTTTAATACCGAACGAGGATTCAGACAAGGTGACAGTTTGTCGTGTAATCTTTTTAAAATCTTGCTGGAAAAGGTCACACAAGACGCAAAGGTGAACAGAAATGGCGCTCTGTGCACCAAACAGCATATGTCACTCGCCTGCGTCGATGACATCTATTTAATGGGTCGAACATGGCGAGCGGTAACATCTACCTTTGAACAAATTGTAAAGAAGTCTGTCAAAGTGGGTCTGCCTGTAAATGACGAAAAGACCAAGCTGATGACACCCAGCAGACTCGGACCAACTGTGTAACTTGAAAATTACAGCTTCGAGGTATTCAAAGATTTTAGATTCCTTGGTACCGTCCTAAATAAAACTAATGACACCAGTTTTGAAATTCGGAGAAGGATAGTTTTGACCAACAGATGTTACTAAGGTCTATGTAGGCAGTTTAAAAACAAGGCCACCTCTCGCCGGACCAAACTCACACTTTACAGAATGTTGGGTACTTGCACAAGCAGATGAGACAGCTCTTGAGGTTTTTGAGAGAAAAATTATCCGAAAGATCTATGGGCCGATCTGCGTTGATGGTAAATATCGCCGTCGAATGAACGATGATGGCTAGGTCCTGTTGTGAGAATGGATGAGGATGCCCCAGCACAAAAGGCATAAAAAAGTGAGTCTACTGCTGGCTCACGCTGAAGGGAAAGGCCACGAATTAGATGTAAAGATCAGGTGGAAGAGATCATTTCGAAACATGGTCTTTCAAATTGGAAGAACTGTGTAACATCTTTTTTAAGCTCAGCTTATTGAACAAATGTTCTGTCATCAGCCAGCTAAGAAGAAGAAGAATAACATACATTATTTGTATTCCTAGGTAGGGGGTCTATAATTTGGTATTCCGGGTTCTTGGAGAGTGACAATCGTTTTATCAGACAATTTTCGGTATAGATCCATGTTTTCTCATATATTCCCCCTATTTTTGGTATATTGAATATCTTGCCGCATTTCCTGCCGAAGTGGCGACGTTGACAACCTATATTCCTTACAAGATTTTGGGCAAACAAATACGATATATCCTTCAAAATTGACCATCCTACGTTGCTCAAGTAGAACAAAAGCCAACAAACCAGTATTGCCGAAAAACAGGGGACCTTTAGCTTCGAAGAGCTTCTTCCACGAAGAACATTTCTGGCGTTTTTATAAAAAACATTCAAAGCATTGCGAAACAAATTGGGGGTCTCTTTAATGATTTAAGGGGACCTCCCCCATTCTCGATTTAAAAGATCAAGATTTTCATGTCGAGCTGGTAAATGAATACCAATGTATGTTAACGTTTGTAACTTTACACATATATAATTGAAGATTTAAAAGAGAAGAAAAATAATTCGGAAAATTTTGTTTTTGTGGTTTTGTTGTTGTTTTTGGCTATTAAAAAAAATTCCTTCCAAAAAACCCTGCTTCAAGAAAAATGCGTTTAAAGTTTGAGAATCACTCTTGCCTATCTTCAAGAGTTCTTGAGATTTTCACTTGAAATTTTGTTGGGACATTTTTGAATTAGTGTAGATTCGAATTAAATTGAAAACAACTAAATTAAATTTCTTGACACCGAGAATGGGGGGTCCCCTTAAGAAATACATTTTCTAATAAAGTCATCATTTAGCCCTTTCGCAATTCAAAAACCTTCTAAAATTCATATTAATTTATCTTTGGATTATATCTTCCTTTGAAATCTTCCCTTTTTACAATTTTTAATTTGAAAAGAATTTTTCAACAACAAGTTAATGACATAGTCCTTTTTTATACATATATTATATATTCCATTCTATATCCTCCTTGAATAGGTATTAAAATGTGTCATTTATAAATATCCTGCAGTGAGCTGGAAAGGATAAAAGATTTCATTTGAAAAACTACTATTCAGGCTTCTTCGCATATATCTGCCTATGGGTCAATGTGAAAATAAACAGAATAACTCAACCACTCACCCACCTATTCCTTTCAAAACTGACCGACTAATGAATAGTTTGCATGACATTTGACATTTGATAGTAGCATGATGAATGAATGGATGAATGGTTGAAGGGTTCACTGGCCACACCATAAACTCTTTTTTTCTAATAGCAATTGTGAATAGATTATCTTTGGTCAGCTATGCCAAGAAATGAATGAAAAGCGTAAAAGAAAACAAATCACTTCACAAAGGCAATAGAAAAGCAAGGAAATCTCAACTGAAATTGCCTCTCGACTGTCTGCCTTTAGCTGGTGGAATTAGCTTGATTAAACATGCAATTCCATTTTTTTCTTGTTGTCGTTCATCAAGCGTCATCATCAACATCATCGTTATCGTCAAAAGCACAGTTCTATTATGATCAAATGATTGAATCTTGACCTACTAACCTGTTTTTTTGCGTGCCTAACGACCGCCCATCCTCCCTCCTTATTAAGTCATTTGCTTTGACATGGACTGCAAGCATTTTAATCAAAGAATTTCTTAAGCACTGGAGAAGTAAAAAAAAAGAAGAAAAAATTGACAATTAACAGTGGAACGTGGGAAGAATACGAGGGCTGCTACATATATTTCAGGGCAAATTGTGAATATGGAAATATTAATAATAAAAAAAATGGTCTTTGGTGCCAAGTCAGGACTGTACAACAAATGATCCATCAAATGCACCTTTCATCCATCAAATTCTGGTATACTCTTCACCGCCACTATTTGATACCAGAAGCTTTACAAAATGCTCCTTCCTGATCCTCAACACGTCATTTGTATCTGTCTACAGGTTTCCTTCGTCATTCCTACAGGAGAATGTGCCCGCACCAAGGCCTTCGATTTCGTGTTTTACTCGTTGGTTGAATTTCCGGACTTTGTTCTGACTACTGTACATCTCAATTTGCCCCGCTCACGTTTTTCTTGTTATTTCTTCTTTTTTTCTGAAAATTCGTTTCTCCTATCTTCTTTTCTCCCGACAATATTTCTCGTATTGCGTGTTTTTACTGTTTGCAGGGTTTGTTCCCTATACGCTGCGTTTTTCACCTCAGTAGCATTACACTGACACTCCTGATCATACCATGGGTTTTGTAGGGAGTGAACAATTCTTTGCATTGTGTTTTTATATTATTATTATTTGGAGAAGGAGTAATTTCGACTAGCAAGGGGGTAAGTTGAGCGGAATAGGCTTCTGCTATATTTTGTGTTTGCGGCTTTTCGAGTTTTTGTATTACATTAGATCGTAGCTCTGCTGGCGTTGTCCTTGACCACACCTGGAACCTCACCTGTAAATATTTAAATGTAACTCCCACATCCGAATACATACGACAACGTAATTGGTATCAATTTGATGGCCAACTGCTCCTCTTGAATATATTGTCAACTTCTTGGGCCTATGTCATTCAGGGGTAAATATATACGCTATAGAATACATTTTTTTTTAGTTTTTCACACAAAAGTCAGGGTCCATTTGACCCGCTAAATATTGACCGATCTTTATCAAAACAGGCATGCTTATTCTGTGGACCGATCCCCTTCTCCATGCAAAAATTCGCGGTGTTGGGGCCATAATTGCGGCCTCTGGAGCGGCCAGAAAAACCGACAAAAATAAAGTTTTTGGTCCATTTCATTCCCTAAATATTAACCGATCTTTTCCAAAAACAATATGGGTCTTCATTGGCCAGAACCCATCCTACATGCAAAATTTCGTGAAGATTGGCCCATAACTGTGGCCTGTATCGTGTTTACAAGTTATAATGGACAGACGGACGGACACACATGCTAGTCGAGATATGACGATCGGTATGCTTAAAGGTGGGTCTAGGACCAATATTTCGCGGCGTTACAAACTCTTGGGGCTGCACAAAGCTATAATACCCTGACAACATAGTTGTGTAGGGTATAAAAACTTGGAGCCCTACAACTGTTTTTGTAATCTATAGTCTCTTCATTGCCCACTGTATTATAGAAAGAAAAATGTCTTAGCAAAATTGATGATTGCTTCTTTGAAGGAGCTGCATGTGTTTTAGCAATATAATAAATTGAAAGAATATGGCATATTTAGGTTTTCTGCTTGCAGATTATCTGATAACTTGCATACCTTTTGAATTTTGAAAAGATGTAAAGAAGAAATCCTTCTTCCTTCTTACTTATCAAGAAATGACCTAAAGGCATATATGCACAAGGAAGTTAGTAAGAAATAATAATCCTACTTAAAAATTAAATAAAAACCAATAGCAACGAATTACATAATATCGTGCAATTGTTTGAAATCTCCCACTCAATAGAGCTCATCAAATGATTTCCTAGAAATTTGTGTAAAATCGAAATTATTACACCATCACTGCCGCCATCAAAGTCAAAAGTCATGACACGTGTAAGTTAATTGTATTTGTTGTTTAATTTTCCGATTGAATCAGAGAAATTTTTACAACAAAACAATCAATTGTAAATATTCAAACTAAATGAAAACGTGATATGGGTATTAGTGTTACCACTTGTTGGAACACCACTTTTAAATATATAAACAATGATGATGTGATTGTGAATTAAAATAAAATTCGTGGTAAATAATTATCTCTGTGACCGCAACTTTATTCCGTTGTAATATAATTATTGTTGTTACAAAGTTGAGGTTGACTTAAATGGGGATAAAAGAATCTTGTTTAATAATTTTTTTCACGAGGACTTTCATAATTTTTAAAAAAATATTCTCCGGACAAGTATCGAAGACTTAGCACAGTTTTAAGGAAAGAAAATTTTTTAAGAATTATCAGATCCATAAGTGATTTTTTAAAAATATTTTCTCAATTCGAACAGTTTAATAATATATTGGATTTTTTGCCATAAGTTTTCCATAGGAAAAAATGCAATCTTAAAAACTTCTATATATCAAATCCTTCATATATTTCCCCCCAAATATTCAGCTTCGAATTTTTATTAATTCTTCTTTTTCTTGTTTTCTTTACAGGGTGGCTATCCAGCACGACTGAAAAAAGTTCTCATCGTAACGGCACCACTGTGGTTCAAGGCACCATTCAAAATTCTGCGCCTATTTGTTCGTGAGAAATTACGCGAGCGCGTTTTCACTGTATCAGTGCCGACGTTGAGCTTGCACGTGCCACGCCAAGCATTGCCGATACATTTGGGCGGTACCCTGGTAATAGATCATAACACATGGTTGCTGCATTGCCGCAAATCGATGACGAATCGTGAAGACGAATTGCTCGCCAATATTGGTGATTTGTCGCCAACAGCAGCTGTGGTCGTAGGTGGCACAATAACAGCCAATCAGAATAACCTAAACAATCAGCAACACATCACAAATACCGCCGGATTGGTGGTGGTGACCAACGGTGATTGTCAACGATTTCTGGCGGAACCCAACGAAAATATCACCACACAACAAATAGTCAACAATCAAGGTACCATCACATCATCATCCGCAGCAGCAACAGCATCACCACTGACAAACGGTCATCATAACAGTACATCCACATCATCATCATCAACGACCTCCTCATCCTCAATTGCCAATAATTTAAATAATCTGAACGCAGCTGCGGCCGTGTTATCCAACAACAAATTGGTGGTGCTAGGTCTAGCCAACGGCAGCAGCAACGCTGCCACCACCATTAACGGTGATCACTTAGCAGCCGTACTTTCAACAAATTCGTCAGTCACATCACCGGTGGTGGTTAACGGCATAGCTACGGGTATCACAGCTATAAGTGGTATTGCCGGTAGTGGTGGAGGAGGCGGTGGTGGAGGTCTTCAGACACCCACATCAACAACGACTACAGCAACACCAACCGCCACTAATAGTAATAGTGGAACAACGGGTCTCAACGATTTCTGGACCGAGAACCCACCAAGTAGTGCCTCGTCGGGTTTTAGTGATGACGACAGTCTGGCTGGCCAAGAGGGTGATCCAAAAACAATTGAACAAATTGTTCAAATGGTAAAGGCACGAGGACGTCAGGGACTGGTTAAGGAATATGCTGAAATACGTAGTCGAGCACCGGATGGCACATTTTTACATGCCAGGTAAGTAACAGTGTTGATTTTGGAAGAGACAATTGCTTAAAACGGAAGAATAAGTCAAAATATTTGAAATAAAATACTAACTAACTAGTAACATTCAAATCATGTCGTTATATTTGAATGTGTTTCCAATTAATGATCATAAAATTCCACATTTCAAATAATAATGTTTCTCGCCAACCATATTTTTTATACTGACTTTTCTTCCATTTAATCAATTGTTTTCCTTTTTTAAAATTCCCTTAATTTAATTTCCTCTCTTGTCTCTCTCTCTCCCACCTAGAATGCGCAATAACTTGACGAAAAATCGTTACACAGATGTTCTTTGCTACGATCACAGTCGAGTTGTTCTGTCACGGATCGATGGTGATGATGTGTCCGATTATATAAATGCCAATTTTGTAGATGGTTACAAACAGAAAAATGCATACATTTCAACTCAAGGTATGTCAATAATTTTCAGAACATTTTTAAATAAGAAAACAAAAAAATCCGAATAGTCAGGTGTTACAATGACACAACGAAAAAAATGCACCTAAAAAAACTTAGATAATGTCACGTTCAATTGTAATTTGGTATTCTATTAAGGAATTCGCATTTTAATTGTCTTCATTTACGTGGTCAAACATTAGATGGGGTGTGAGCCAACGTTTTTTGTGTTAATTCATTAAATTCTTAACTATATTGGTGGAGACGCCTTTATTTATCTAAAATAAGAGCTGTAACACCAATGTTGACATGCAAATGCTTATGCAGGTAGTAAAAATACATTAACAATTATGTTGGCCAAATACCTCACATTTTTACTTTTTCAATATGTAACCTCTTATCAACCAGGTTGCAAGAGGAATGTACTAAATTATAATAAAACGATATGACCCTCTAAAGAAACTAATCTCTGTGTATTCTTCGCATATTCTCCGTGTTTTAGCTATCAGATGGGCTATGAAAGATGGACAGGAGTTATTACGAAAATTGAAGTATTTATTCCTACAGCCCTGGCTTTTGGATATACGGAAATACATCTGCTTCAATCCGTAATCCACACCATTTTTGCTTCTCATCAGAAACTGTTTTCCTGCCTTTTCAGTGGCGTATTTTACAAACAGTTCTCTTTTCTTCTGAAAGACATTAATCTTGCGCCAGCTATGCGCATTTCAAGACCGGAGTTCTGCTTCTCGACCAACCTCTATATTGAGCTCACCAACCTACACAAGATATCTCCAACTGGTACAGCTGCCAGATTAATCCCAGACAAAGTGGATCATTATGGTCTGAAGATTCCTTCTTTCTACAATTAATGACCTTGACCTCCTTCATAGGGCAAATCCTATAAACAAACTGTAACGGTTGGTGGTCAACCTCGCCCGTTAGGAAAATGATCTTCAGATGCAGGTCTAGTAGCAAACAATGACTTTCAATGATTCACCCGTAGAGAACAGTTTTGTCAATGAAAGCTAATATTTGGTGGTCCATTCATCAATTTAGCTTTTTAAGTGAACCATCCGATTCCAAAAATTTCAAACTGCTTTCGAAAGAGTACACTGCTAGCTTTTCCACTATCCTTCTTAGCCGCTATAGCAGAAGGTGACTTCATTGCAGCGAGTTGCTGTTCTGATCTCATTCTCTTCATTTCCAAGAACTTTCAAAGGAACAGCTGAAGATATTGTAGTTTCTGCGAGCCTTTATTCTTCCTTCTGACTTGTATAGTTTGAGTCCTTTGTTCCTGTACTATGGATAACTTTAGTTAAAATAAAGTTTGTAGCCTATGCTAATGATGCTAGTGGGTGTGAAGTCTCTCCCGACTATTCCCTATATCATGGAGGGTGCCATTTCAACTCTGTCCAACTGGGCTCATGCCAATGGTCTTGGCATAAATCCCACTAAGGCAGAAACGGTCCTCTTTACTAGGAAACGTAAGATTTCAAATTTCTGCTTGCCATCTTTGGGTGGAGTTACCTTATCCCTTTTTTTAGATGCAAAACACCTTGCTACAATCCTTGACCACAAATTAACGTGGAATAGGAATGTTGGGGAACGCGCTAAAAGAGGACTAAAAGCACTCTATTCCTGCAATAAGAGCTGGGGACTAAAACCAGAGATCATACAATGACAGTATGTGACGGTTGTACTCTCCATTCTTACATATGGAAGCCTTGTATGAGAGGTCAACAAGAAGATACTGCTGACTAAAATTAATACAGCACATCGATCGGCTTCGATCCTGAAAACTGGAGCGCTAAGAAGCACACCACAAGCAGCCTTGAATGCAATCTTGAACCTCCAACCATTGGTCTCTCTGGTTAAATTCCAGGCTGCTAGATGTGATCCGGGAAACGGATGCCTGGAAGTTGCTGAACTTTAGCCACGCTAGCATTCTTCACAGGACGCCAGGTTGTGACTTCTTGAAGAGGAGACTTTGATTTCCCTAGTAGGGAATCCTGGGCTGGTGGCTCCTTACAGCTGCCCGGTCTGTCGATTTTTACAGACGGGTCAAGGATGGAGGAAGGTACTGGTTGTTGTTGTAGCAGCCCTATTGCTTTTACACAATGGGCTGAGGTGACAGACGTTGGCCGAGTAAGACTCGGGTCGTTTCGGATCGTAGACCCCTCTGTCGTGGAAACGGACAGAGGGTACTGGTGCAGGCGTTTACTGCAGGGAACTAGAAATATGTAACTCATATAAACTCAACGATCTTTGCAGCGTTTTTCAAGCAGAAATCCTGACGATCACAAAAGCGCCTGAGATAGTCAAAGCACTTACTGCCGTTAACATAGGACCGGTGACTATATATGTCGATAGTCAAGGCTAAGGCTTTAAATTCGTGCACTATTACCTCAAAAGCGGTTCATAACTGCAAGGTTGCTCTTCATTATATTGGACGTTTGAATTCCGAATTTTCCATCATTTTTTTTTTTTTTTTTGCTCTTGTGACATTATCGACTGGAGTTGTTGGAGGAGCCATACCTAATTCAATCGCAGACTTTTTTATTTTAATGGATTTTGTTTAACAGCTCCAGAATACATGCCTCATCGAACAAGTGAAGGAAATTATGTCGACCAAGGCAAGGGCTAAGTAACTAAATCTAGTGACCTAATATCGACAAGGAACCCATGATAACTTTATAATTTATTGGCGCCAATACTCTTCTTATCAAAGGGTCATTTTCACTGTCAAATTATCCTTTGGGGTCGCTGAATACATTCCATTTCTATTGAAAAATTTGATGGATGACCACGTGTTGTTTCTATTGGCGACTCATCTGCTCCAGCAACTTTCGCCCTTCAATTGTATGTGGAACACCACAATTATATTGCTTACAGTCTTCATATGTGGCTATGCCAAGAAGCGTTTATTTCATTTTTTATATTTTTAAAGCTATGATGAGGTCTAGAATTGTGAATTTTTTGTAAATTTCCGGATACCTAAATTTATTTTAAACTCTAATTTCTGTAGATTTTTTTAAATCTCTTTCAGATCTTAATTGAATTTGTCTTTTTTTTAACTCAAAATCTTAACGTGCCTCTTATTTCTGTTATTTTTATAGAAATGCTAACTTAATTAAGCAATTCTTGTCCGCATAGAATTTACAATAATAACAACGTCCTTATACTAAATATAGTATATGTGTTGGCACATGTTGACAAAGGACGAACAAAAAAATCAATACTTAAACATTCTCTACGTAGAAAACCATATAAAGAAAAATGTAGAATAATAGATACAAGGACGGTCATTAACATAAAACTAAGATATAACAATTGCAAACGAGCGAATGTATGTGTACAAGGTGTTCAAAAGGGGAAAAGGAAAATTGAATGGAAATGGAAAAATGATGATGTGCCGGAAATAAAAACCAAAAAAGAACCAAGTCGACGTCTGAGATGTGGCAATTTTATTAATGTATAAATCAAGGTCCAAGCTAATGCTATTTGTGGGAAGCCTAGCTAAGCAAAGCCAATGGTATTCAAAGCATAATAAGATTAGGATAATAATAATTAAATTTTTTGTATATAAAATCGAAGCTGAAAGAAAGGAACGCTTCTTAACTATCTTTATTTCTAATTACATTATGTGTATAGCAACAAATATTAACCGAGTAAAGGTAATAATTTTTATAAATAGCCATTCACACAATATGCATGCAAAGAGGAGGGGAGTAGTGGTGGTCACATGAATGACGCTATCTCTTGTGTTATTATTTTTATAACTCAGGTGGTATTATTCCAATGTACTCATAATTATTGAGTTCGGGTGATAAAACTAAAATAATGAAAAATAAACGGCGACAGCAAATAAAATCTATTCGTGGCAGTGGCAAAACAAAAAAGCCATTAATGATAGCAAGCAATAAATAAATGTCCTTGTGTGTAGGTGGTGGTGGTGGTGTTGCTGATGGAAAACACGTTAGTTGCTTGTATTCCTCTTGTATTATTTGTGATGGCTACTACATACATATGTATTTAACAAGATATTAGGGTCATCCTTCAAAGAACTAACCACAATGTTCTGTTTACAATATGTTTTACACTTATCAAGCCTTGTTTTTGTAGGGCTTATCCAAATAGTAAATATATTAGATGATTATGTGTGAATGTTTTGTAGAAATGGTTAATAAATAAATTTAAGGGGACCTCCCCCATTTTCGATTTTAAATTTTTAAGATTTTCATTGGGCTGGTAAATGAATACCAATGCATGTTAAGGTTTATAACCTTTCACATATATAATTGAAAATTTAAAGGAGAAGAAAACTAATTTTCAAATTTGTTATTGTTGTTGTTTTAGCAGCTTGCACTGTTCTGAGTCCAAAGAGAAGATGGGCTTAGGTGAGTGGGTTTGGCTGGGCAGCTGAATAGGTGTAGCGTGTCATGCCGGGCAGATATTATCGACCCTCTTCATCAGTTCGTGCCCAATATGAATTGGGCGGCTACATCACCACTCTGATTGTCTCTGGTTTATCGAGGTAGCTGCTGCTCTTCTGCACTTATCGTAGGCGGGTGATCTCCGATGATTGTATTCACACGATATTCTCAAATTGCTTCCTCAACTGCATCCGTGTGAATGCGGTTCAATCCTGCTTGATGGCCTGTTGATGTAGAGGCTCCGAAAACCCATACCCTAAAATATTCTTAAAAATCCGTATACACATTATTCCATATAAAAATAACCACTCATCCTCCAACAATTTAAATGTAAATGCATATTTCCGATTCTTATATACCCCACTTAAAATTCTGATTACTTAGTCCATGGAAAAATTCATAAAATCTATCAAAAGAATATCTTCAATTCAATATTTTATGTTTAGTTTAATTATTAAATAATTTAATCATTCTAACCTCAATGTCTCTACTGAAAAGAATATTTAAAGACTATTTTCCGAGTCGTGTGCCAAAAACGATTT
Organism: Musca vetustissima; assembly: GCF_032173495.1. NCBI lineage: Eukaryota > Metazoa > Arthropoda > Insecta > Diptera > Muscidae > Musca > Musca vetustissima. The sequence goes on from NW_026883068.1 coordinate 40,964, forward strand.
TTATTTTATTTTCCATCCGTCCTTGTTTTGCAAATCTTTTGTGTACAGCAATACCATTACAATTACGAAAAAGACCTCCAAAAATGTGAAGACTTACAAATTCACTTTGAGCCAATGAAAAAATAAATAAATGCATACCGCAATGCGAATGAAAACTACAAATTCCCTAAGGTTGTATTTCCCCTCCAACCTAACTGACCTAATGATCCATTTACACCAACTACAAAAATTGTTGTTATAGAAAATTTTCGAGAAAGTTTTTTTGTTCTCCCAACATGTCGATTAATTTTGAAATATGCGGTTGACAGTGTATATTTAATGATATCGTCCTTGTATTTGGTTATTGTTGTTATTCCTTAAGTTGTCTCTCTGACTAAGTTATTGCGTCTTATGTCTTTGTATAAAAACCTAACCTTGACCCATGTCTTAACTTTCTGTTTGCTGTTGTTATTATTATTGTTGTTGTTGAGTGTCATTAAGTTTCCTGTGATAAATTGATTTTTATGACAGTTGTCGTCGTTACCATCACTGGGTTGGGTAGATGATAGGAATAAATGGTTTTGGTGGGGTACGGCACCTTTTTAACCTTCCTTAAGTAAATAAGCTGTTTTTTTTTTTTTTTTTTTTTTTGCTTTCCTTATTTCATTTTTTTGTAATGGTCATGCGGATATTTCCAGCACTCGTAAAGAGATGTTTGCTTTGTCGTTTTTTAACTTAAGAATTTTGTGGTTTTCCATGGAAAATCTTTGAATCAACTTGATTGCTTTACAAAATAAATTTACTTTAAATAGACTATAAAGTCGTTGCAATATTTTTCCCAGAATTGAGAATGTAAAAAAAATAACTTTGATACCAGTAATTACTTTTAGAAAACAAATTGTTTATTTTTCTATTTAAATAGTTTTTATTGTTAAAATTAATTATTATTTTTTATTATTTTATTTCAGGCCCATTACCAAAGACATCCCAAGATTTCTGGCGTATGATCTGGGAACAACATTGTTTAGTTATAGTTATGACAACACGTGTTATGGAACGTGGACGCGTTAAATGCGGTCAATATTGGGAACCAGCCGAAAATAGTTCCTTAGAATTTGGAAATTTCCATGTGCGAACACTTAGTATAGAAACTAATGAAGATTATACAGTAGCCTCATTAGAATTGAGAAATACAAAGGTATGTTTCATAACTAACAAAATTATTGTCTAAATCCATACTAAGTAACCGTGTTTTTCTTTTGCAGACTGATGAAGTGAGAAATGTATCACATTGGCAATTTACCAGCTGGCCGGATTATGGTGTACCCAGTTCAGCTATGGCCATGATAACTTTCTTGCAAAAAGTACGTGAGAAACAGGCTCAAATGGTACAATCATTAGGTGATACATGGGCCGGACATCCAAGAGGACCACCTATTGTGGTACACTGTAGTGCGGGTATAGGAAGAACAGGTAAGTTTCGAGTACGCATACATAGCACAATAAAGTACGCATACATAGCATAACTTCTACGTATTATATGTGTACGAAATTGAAATCAGAAAACTCAATCGTAGTTTATTTTGAAATATTAAATTTATAATATTTGCGAATAATATCCACTTTGGAAGGAACAAAGGAAATGCCAAACTTCAAAGACTCAGTGTAGAAAATGGGACTTGGACATACGAAATTGAAATCAGAAAACTCAATCGTACTTTACTTTGTAATATTAAATTTAAAATGACGTGTGATGGTTTAAAAACCATGTCAACAACACCAAAAATTGGGAATATCGTTGATAGATATTGATCATTCTTAGTATAAGACCCAAGAATTCTAATTAGGATTCTAAATATAAAATTACAGCAAATGTTATTGCCTTTACTAAAACATTCACCGATATATTCCATTTTCAATACCAAAATACCAAAGCTCTATTTTGAATACTGAGCGCTTTATCGTAATTTCAACAGACGAAACGAAAATATTTATACTTTATAGGTCTCCAATAAATATTTCCATGTGTTGCAACGGAATGACAAATTTAATATACACTTCATCATATTGACCTACAATGATATTCTTAGAAAACTATCCGAACATTTCCTAGGAGGCCTAAATACAAAAATTGATTTGTGATCCTCCTTATGAAGGTTCACACTTTGCCCCGTAATTTTTTAAGGAATCCTTTTTTTACTACATTTATAACCAAGACCTTCCTCAAGATATATCTCTTAATGATTCTCTCATAATACTTCCTCGAGAGATTCGCTTCCAAAATTCATTCTTTAAGCAATGAAAATTCCATTTCCATTTTCCTTCAAAAATCCATATTTTAGACTATAATACCTCCCCAAGACATATGCATTAAAAACTCAACATTTGAGCCGCGATGATTCCTCAATGAATATTTTTATATAATCCTCGCTTATACACGTGACTCTCTCTCAATAAAATATCTTTAATTTTTATACCTCCTTAAAAATCTGTTTTAAAAATTTACGCTTACTTAGAAATACTCTTTAGAAATGCCCACATTGTGCCGGAATACTTCCTCAGATAACCTGCTTTAAAAACCTACCCACGAACCTAAAAAATGTGAAATGATTGATCTTCAATAATACTCTAAAAAACCTGCCCGAACATTTCTAGAAAAACCTTCATAAAATATTCTTTAAAGGCGAAAACTGTTGCATTTAGATAGCAAGTCTAACTTGTAATACTGCTTATGAAATCTTACGCTTTGACCAATGATTTTTTCTCAAGAAATGGTTTTTAACTTCGCCATTTGAGTCGAGATAATCCCTCAAGAAATATTCTTTAAAAAATGCATTATTTAAGCCATAATACATCCCCAAGAAATTCGCTTCCAAAATGCAGTCTTTGAGCCGTGATAACTCCTCTAGAAATATTCTTTAAAAATTCCCGCTTTGAGTCGTAGAATTGCATCAATATTCTGATTAATATATCTGACCATAAACTACTTCTTCAGAAATTTGTTTTCAATAATTCCTCAGGAAATTAGCTTCCATAATGCATCCTTTGAGCCGTGATACTTACTAAAGAAATCTGCTTAAAACCCACGAATTCAATTTCAAATCTTCAATTTCAAGTTTTCTATACCCAGAACCATCATCTACTAATCTAACAACTAACTAATTATATTTTCTTCTATTTCATTTCAGGTACATTTATAACATTGGACATTTGCATATCTCGCCTGGAAGATGTTGGTACGGCTGATATTCGCGGAACGGTGGAAAAAATTCGTGCTCAACGTGCATATTCAATACAAATGCCCGATCAATATGTATTTTGTCATTTAGCACTAATTGAATATGCGATCTCAAGAGGTATGCTGAAGGCTGTCGATTTAACGGGATTCGATGACAGAGACGAGGATTCCGAGTAAAATGGGCGGCGAGAAATATCTACGATGCAACAACAACAACAAAACATATTGTTATAACAAACAATAAACAAATATTTTAATTGATTGAAGCCAACACTACCAACAACCACCACCAATTCTCCAAAACAACAACAATAAAAATATGTTTTTCTGACAAAAGCAAGAACAACTAAAACAAATCAATAACAATTTCTCTTAAGTAATGTTAGTTTTCAAATAACAGAACAAACAATCTTTTTGTAATAAAAAACAAACATATAAAAAATAGTTTATTATAATTGCAACAGCAACAACACATAAATAGTTTCAAAGAAAACTTTCCTAGAAATCAAATAGTCCATAATCATTAATAATATTCATGTGTTTTTTCTCTATTTGTTATTTATTAACATAACGGTTTTTTTTGTATTATGATAACTGTAAACATTAGCTTTGGCCCGGACATATTCAAGGACAACTTTGTTAAACTCTCCTCTATGGCTTATTTATAATCTACCTGGAAGTTAGGTCGGTCTCTGTGTGTTTAGTCTATTTCTTTTTTGTTTTCATTCTCTGTTCTTGGTAGTAATGTCTCAATGAACAACTTCATCAATATATATATATATATATATATATATAACAACAACACTATTGAACCAGATTTTTTAATGTAATTTGTGGATAGTAATTTATGTATGGGAAAATATTTAATAACACAACAAGAAGAAGAACAACAAAATGCTGTTAAAAAACAAAACCAATAAAAGTCGTCGCGTAGTTTTTTTAGAAATCAGTGATTTGTAGATGGAAGAAAACAATAAAAACGAAAAGAAAAAACATAAACTAAACAAAAGAAAAGAAAAACAAAATGTATGTTAATTTTTATTTTATTTTTTGTTCTATTATTATTAATACTTATTATATTCTAATTATTTAAAATTAAATAAAAACAAAACACATTTTTTATGTTCTCGTATTATAAACAAACAAATGATGAATATACATGTTAATTATAACAAAAAGAAAAACTAAATTTAACTTAAACATAATGATAACCTTTATATATATACATAAACGTAAATAAAACTAAATATAAATTTAATTATACATATATAAATATATATTTAAAATAATTCATAGTTAAATGAAATAAAAAAGGAAACATTTTAATTTAATACATAAATAAACAACAACAAAATACAAATCTGTAAATCTCCAGAAAAAAACTAAAACTAAATTTGTTTTTTATTTTCTATTTCTGTATTTGGTTTTACAATTTTTTTTAATATATTGGCCATTTTAAAAATCACGTTACATATTACAAATACTTGGGGGATTGTAAAGCGAATCCTTAAACATTTTTAGGTGAACCTATAAAGAACATTTGTTTCATGGGAGTCTTGACCTTTCACGTAGCTTTGCATAATGCAGCAATAATCGAGTACCCGTGATTTTTTTTATTAAATCGAAGCAAATACACTATCGTTCATGGGATTATAGAGGA
>NW_026883069.1:0-4559 GCF_032173495.1 Musca vetustissima
AACCCATCGACACCTGCTGCTTTATTATTCTTCAGTCGATTGATTGTTATTCTGACCTCATCCACCCTTTGGTTCTGGGATATCTTCTTCACCGCCACTATTTTATACCAGATGATTTTCAAAATACTCCTTCCAGATCCTCAACACGCTGTCTGTATCTGTCACCAGGTTTCCTTTTTCATCTCTGCCTGCACCAAAGCCTTCGGTTTGGGGTTTTACTCGTTTGTAAAATTTCCGGACTTCATACTGACTCCTGTATATCTCGATTTGGTCATGCTCACGTTTTTCTTGTTCTCTCTTCTTTTTTTCTGAATATTTTTCCCCGATAATTCAACTATCTGCAGGGTTGCATTATACGCAGCGTTTTCCACATCGGCATCATTACGACACTCCTGATCGTACCATGGGTTTCTTGGTGGTGTTTTTTGTACCCACGTGTTGCTTTAGCTGCAGTTTGTAGAGAGTGGGAAATTCTTTTCCATTGTGCTTCTATACTATTATCGGGACAAGAAGTGCTTTCGTCAAGCATGTGGTTAAGTTGAGTGGATCGATCGAACGTGTAAAACATTGCATGAATATCTTCTGTCTATCACTTTGATTGAGAAATCCAGTTGGACTTGTGTATGTCGAGATGCTTGAATCTTGTGCGCGAAGTCCATCAACCTCATGCCGTTGTCGGATGTTTCTTCATAGAGGCTGAATTTTCCGACGGTGGGACTAAAAAATATTTTCCCTTCCGATTTTTGCATTGAAATCTCTTAGCAGAATTTTAATGTCATGGCCAGGGCCGCGGTCATATGCTCTAGACGCTCGTAAAATATATCTTTGGTCTGCTCATCTTTGTCTTCCGTCAGAGCATGGGCGCAAATAAGACTGATGTAGAAGAATTTCGCTTTTATACGGATTATAGAAATTCGCTCATCTACTGAAGTACTGTTAACCAAATTTACGTCTAGTTTTGTGGTAGCTATACTACAGGACATAATCATTTCATTTACTTAAGCTAGTCCATTTCCATCACATTTCCTGTAACATCCGCCATGGCGAAAACTGCGCTGAGTCATAGATCGTGGTCCTTTATACGTTTGGGGAAGTCGTCAACTTTGGGGCTTTGGTTTTCTTTTTCGTTGCTTTTTCATAGTAGGAGGGGTTTTCCGAGTGTGGGCAACTAACCAAATACCTGAACTCATATTTTAAAGTTCTTATGGATGAACTCGCGGCACATATCAGCACACTATTACCCGAGGTGACACCTCAAGGAGGTCAGTATCCACATTTGAGATGAAAGAGGGACCAAGATAAGCATGGGCTTCGCCATGTTAAGCCAATCAGAGCCTGTGCTTGGTATATATCATCCCCTACGTCACCGTCAGATGCATTCCTACTTTTTATTTAAGGGGACCTCCCCAATTCTCGATTTTACATATTCAAGATTTTCATTAGGCTGGTAAATGAATACCAATGCATGTTATGCTTTGAAACTTTTCACATATATAATTGAAGATTTAAAAGAGAAAAAAAAAAATAATTTCCAATATTTGGTTGTTGTTTTTTTTTGTGATTAAAAAACTATTTAGAAAAATGTTTTTGAAAATTCGCTTATTTTTGACCACAAAGCTGAGCTAAAACCAGTAAGGAAAGTAATAAAGACGGACTGGGCCGACTATATGATTCCCTTCACCACTTTGGGTATATTCAGCATATGTATCCTAAAGTCGAAATTATATATGGAAGCTATGCTATATGTATATCTGAACCGATTTCAAGGAAACTTATCAGAGATTAATTTATATTAACTTCAGTACGTTGTGTCAATCGGATCTTTAGTGCACCATTTACTTAAAATCCGACGGAAATATATATATATATAAATAGGAGTATTATATATGGGAGCTATATATAAATCTGAACCGATTTTTACGAAACTTAGCACACATCATTTTAGACTTCATTCAATGATTTAAATCGAATTTAAATCGAATGATTTTCAGGGACTTTGGTGCACTATTTACCTAAAATCGGGCGAAACTATATATGGGAGCTATATCTAAATCTGAACCGATATTCACAAAACTTAGCACACATCATTTTAGACTTAATTCAGTACGCTATGCCAAAATTCGTGCATATAGAGAGATTTTGAGGGACTTTGATGCACTATTTGGAGCACCATTTACCAAAAATCGGGCGAAACTATATATGGGAGCTATATCTAAATCTGAACCGATTTTCACGAAACATAGCACATATCATTTTAGACTTAATTCAGTACGCTGTGCCAAAATTCATGCAAATCGAATGATTTTCAGGGACTTTGGTGCACCATTTACCAAAAATCGGGCGAAACTATATATGGGAGCTATATCTAAATCTGAACCGATTTTCACGAAACTTAGCACACATCATTTTAGTCTTAATTCAGTACGCTGTGCCAAAATTCAGGCAAATCGAATGATTCAATAAGGTTCGTCCTTGGGCCAAATAAATGAGATGTGCCAAATTTCAGCACTTTGTTTACAATTTAACATCAACAGACGGACGGACGGACATGCATAAATCGATTCAGAAAGTGATTCTATGCATATTCTCAAAAGGAACCATGGGTCTATCTCGATTCCTTTTGCCTGATACAAACATATGCACAAAGACATAATATCCTGTACCACAGTGTGGTGAAGGGTATAAAAATAGAGAAGTTCTTTACCGATTGGCTTTATCTTTGGTCATGCGAGAACTATACACTCTCAGAGAAACGTATCAAAATTTGGAACCGATTGGGTTATTAGTTTTTGAGTTATCGTGCCCGCCATTCGTAAAAACACTACATTGTGAAAAAAGCGTTTAAATTCTGAGAATCACTTGATGCTGAAAGAATAAATCGGCTATATCATCAAAAGTTCTTGAGATCTTCACTTGAAATTTTGTAGGAACATTCTTGAATTAAATCAAAAAAAAAAAAAAAAAAAAAAATCAGACCGAGAATGGGGTGTCCCCTTAAAGTAGATATATCGGCCCGAAATTTGGTATGACTCTTATATTACCAAATTATTTTCGTTTTTTCATAATTAAATCTTTTTCTGATGTTGGCTCCAAAAAATAAAAAGCCAGCATTGTGCGCAATATCAAGGCCGAAATTTTTATATACACAGTCGCCAATGATTATCACCCTTTCGGGTACTATAATCTTAATGAAAATAATATTTAGAATTTAATTTTGTTTTTTAAACTCTCCAGTTGAGTAAAGTTTTGACTTATATATATATATATATATATATAGATTATATATATATATATATATATATATATAGATTGCGCCCACACACATATTTTTCGGTTTAGAATGTGGTACCGTTTTCAATAATCTTTTTAAAACAGGGTTTCTAGGGGGTCATTTTTTAACAAAAAGTCAAAAGGGTTACCGAAGGTAGAAACGTATATTATTCATATGAAAAGAGGTATGTTGGTAGTTTTCTTGACAAATTTATGGGATCACTTGGTTGCACGACTGGTTTACCCCCTTACGTGTGTATGTGGACTTATATATTGAAGTTGGATTGATATCGGAAACGACTGAAACAAAATTGACCACACTATATGCAGGTGAGATAAAAACAATCCTACTTTATTTGTTGTATTAAAAATATATTATGTTCCAAAATTCTTTAACAACGTTTTGCTTTGTTCATTCATTCGTATTAAAAATTCTTGAAGGTTACTATATTTTCAAGTTCACCATTTTCCACGTTATCTCAATATTCTTTCCAAATTCCAGTTAATTATATATCAAAATATAAACGAGATCACTTTAAATAAATGCTATGTTAAACTAGCTTCAAATCAATACCTAAATACGCCACCTACTACCCATGTATGTTGCAAAGCAATTAGCAGTACAGTTCAACCTTATCGTGTTATATTTTAAATAAATATCAAATCAATGTGAACACACTAAGCGGACACAAATACCAACAAATCTGGATATTAGAACCTTTTTGATGTTGGGCCAATGAAAAAGCTTCATTGCAAGTCCTAAAATGAAGCCTAAATTAACTTAGACAGGCAGGCATGCTGCTGCCTGGCTGGTTGGTTGGTCGGTTGGCATGCGATGTGTCTACTCACGTTTGTGCAGCACGATGATGCACTCTCACTCAAAGGATACCCAGGCCGAGGGATTTTGTTATTTGCTCCCTTTTGAGTACGTGCTAAAGTTGCAAAATTGTGAAGTGGTCGTTCGCTGCATCAGTTGCAGTATATCTACAACATTGAAACGGGCACCAGAGTATTTTTCCGAATGATAGTTAATAGTGGGAATGGTGGTGTTTCTCTACATAATGTATATTGAATGTGTATATACATATATATGTATCTGCACTGAAGATGTGATATCTTTTTTGGATTAAGTTCAAGCTCAATGAAATTGCAATTTTCTTTGGCTTTTTTGCTGTTCGACAGCCTCCAGTAAAAGCCACAAATGCACTTTTGAATATTACTTGTACTATTTTCGTTTCTCCATGTCCTCTCCTCCGCTTCCTTTTGTGTGAAATAATGCAATCACACCC
>NW_026883070.1:0-45899 GCF_032173495.1 Musca vetustissima
TTTTTTACCATTTACCATAATGACGAATTTTAAAAAATTACCGACATATCTCAATTCTGCACTCAAACTGTAATATTAATTCAAAACTTCAGAATACAGCCCTATTCGTTCACACATTTGTAATTTTTTAGGTACCATTTAATACTTTTTGTTTCTATAATTAAACATTTCCTAAACTATGTCGATCCTACACTCCAACAGTAATTTTAATTTAAAAATTCGGGAGTCCAGCTCTATCCGTTCACATGTAATCAAGTTGTACCAAATATAGTACTATTTAGTAGTAGGTAGGTGATATGCTTCCATATCTCAATTCTATATTCAAACATCAACCATTAGTCCAAATTATTGGTTTCCAGCTCTCTCCGTTCACCCAAATCCATCTAGTGCCGTTTAGTACTTTTCGTACACATAAATACGAGTTTCCAAAGATGTCTCTATAGCTCAATCTTCAACAGAAATCTTAATTCCAAATTTCAGGGTTTCAGTTCCATCCTTTTAAGCAACATCCAAATTGTACTAAATTTAGTACCATATATACCTTTCGTACCAAAAAGTACGAATTTCATAATCTACCTCAGTCCTACACTCCAACAGTTATTTTAATTCCCAATTTGAAGACTTCAGCTCTATCTGTTCACCTAAATCCAACTTCCACCAAATTTAGTACCAATTAAGTACTTTTCATACAAAAAAGTACGATTTTTTAAAGCTAATTACGATTATCAAGATTCCATCTCTACACACTCAACTGAAGGTAAATAGTACGGAATTTAGTACCATTTTACACTTTTTATACACATAAGTACGAATGTCTTAAACCATTTCCGTACATCAACACCACTTCCTAACATGTTTTCCATTTAAAATGTCAAGATTCCAGCTATATATGTTCAATATATATACAATAGGAAATAAATTCATTAAAGTTTAGTACCTTTAGTACACTTATAGGTCGAATTTCCAAAAACCCTTTTGCACATCTTTCTAACCTTCCATCAGTGACCAACATTCCAAATTTCAGAATTCTAGCTCTTCCCGTTCGCTAATAAAAAGGATACCATATTTAGTACATTTTAGTACTTTTCGTACCCTTCTACTTTCAACAAAACTTCCTGCATACCCCGATCCTACACCCCCATAATGATTCCAAATTTAAATGTACTAAATTTAGTACACAGTAGTACGAATTTCCGATACTTTTTTCTAAACCCACACCCCCACAGTTATCCTAAATCCAAGTTTCAGAATTCCAACTCTATCGGTTCATCCACAATTCAATTTGTACCAAATTAAGTACACTGTAGTACGAATATCCAAAACTTCCTACTTAACCCAAACCTACACTCCACAGTGATCCTAATTCCAAGTTTCAGAATTCCAACGCTATCGGTTCACTCACAATCCAAATTGTACCAAATTTAGTACACAGTAGTATGAATTTCCAAAACCTCCAACTTACCCTAACCCTACAACCCCACAGTGACCCTAAATCCATGCTTCAGTATTACAACTCTATCGGTTCACTCACAATTCAAATTGTACCAAATTTAGTACACAGTAGTACGAATTTCCAAAACCTCCAACTTACCCTAACCCTACAACCCCACAGTGACCCTAAATCCAAGTTTCAGGATTACAACTCTATCGGTTCACTCACAATTCAATTTGTACCAAATTTAGTACACTGCAGTACGAATTTCCAAAACTTCCTACAGACCCCAATCCTACACCCTCACAGTGATCCTAAATCCAAGTTTCAGGATTCCAACTCTATCGGTTCACCTACATTTCAAATTGTACGATATTATGTACACAGTAGTACGAATTTCGAAAACTTCTTACTTACCTCAAACATAGTTCCTAAATCCAAGTTTCAGGATTACAAAACGTCCCACTGAACCCAAACTTTCACCCCCAAAGTGATCCTAAATCCAAGATTTAGGATTCCAACTCTTTCGGTTCACCCACAATTCAAATTGTACCAAATTTAGTACACATTAGTAAAAATTTTTAAAACTTCCTACATATCTCGATCTTACACCCCAACAGTGATCCTGACTCCAAATTTCATGATTCTAGCTCTATTGGTTTGCATAAAATTCAAATTGTACCAAATTTAGTACCATTTAGTACCCATGAATAAAAATTACTGAAACTGGGTAAAATAATTTCAAAACTACGTACATTCCCAATCCTACACTCCGACGGTAATGTTAATTTCAAATTTCAGGATTCCAGCTCGATTTTTATCTCCAAATTAAATTTGTACCAAATATAGTATCATATAGTACTTTTCGTACACATGAGTACATGCTTCCAAAACCATCTCCTTAAATGGACTCTACATCTCATCCCTAATTCGCATTTCAAATTTCAAGTTTTTAGCTCTATCAATTCACATGGTACGAAATTGTACAAAATTAAGTACATTTTAGTACTTTTCGGATATTTATAGTTCGAATTTCCAAAAACCCGTTGATACATATATCCTACACTCAGCGACCACCAATCCAAATTTCAGAGTTCTAGCTCTACCGGTTCGTCAAATACAAAAGGTATCACATTTAGTACTTTTTAGTACTTTTCGTACCGTTCTAGTACGAATTTCCAAAAACGCTTTTGTACATCTTCCTAACTTTACATCAGTGACCCACATTCCAAATTTCAGAATTCTAGCTCTTCCCGTTCGCCTAATACAAAGGGTACCATATTTGGTATATTTTAGTACTTTTCGTACCCTTCTAGTTCGAATTTCCAAAAACCCAGCCTTATCTCACGCCTACACACCAACACCAACCCACACTCAAAATTTCAAGCTTCTAGCTTTAGCCGTTTCGTCTGGGCGATGATCTGTCAGTCACTCACTCACTCACTCAATCACTTAACACTAAGCTCTTTTATATATATAGATATCTGCCAAGTTTCGTGAAAATCGGTTCAGATTTAGGTATAGCTCCCATGTATAGTTTCGTCTGATTTTGTGAAAATGGTGCACCAAAGTCCATATATATATGATATCTGCCAAGTTTCGTGAAAATCGGTTCAGATTTAGATATAGCTCCCATATATAGTTTCGTCCGATTTTATGTAAATGGTGCACCAAAGTCCGTGTATATGTTTCGATTTGGACGAAATTTGGCATAACGTACTGAATTGAGCCTAGATTGATGTCTGCCAAGTTTCGTGAAAATCGGTCCAGATTTAGATATAGCTCCCATATATAGTTTCGTCCGATTTTATGTAAATGGTGCACCAAAGTCCATATATATCCTTCGATTTGCACGAAATTTTGCATAACGTAGTGAATTGAGCCTAAGGTGGTGTCTGCCAAGTTTCGTGAAAATCGGTTCACATTTAGATATAGATCCCATATATATTTTCGTCCGATTTTATGTTCACCACATTTTCTATATATCTTTCAATTTGCAAGAAATTTGCTATAGCGTACTGAATTGAGTCTGGAATGATGTGTGGTGAGGTTCGTGAAAATCGGCTCAGATCCATTGATTTAATGTAAATAATGTACCAAAGTTCTAATATTGAATGGCGTACTGAATTTAGTCCAGAATGATGTGAAAATCGGTTGAGATTTAGATATAGCTGCCTTATATATCATCGATTGATTTTAAGTAATTAACGCACCAAGGAACCAATATATGGCTGATAGAAACAAAGCGTACTAAAATTAGTATAACCTAACCTGTGACAAGTTTCGTTGAAATCGTAGCGTACTGAATTGATCATGGAATGATGTGTGCTGAGTTTCGTGAAAATCGGTTCAGATCTAGATATATATATATATATATATATATATATTTTCGTCCGATTTAATCTAAAAAATGTACCAAAGTTCTTATGTTGCATAGCGTACTGAATTTAATCCAGAATGATGTGTTCCAAGTTTCGTGAAAATCGGTTGAGATTTAGATATAGCTCCCTTATAAATATGGGAAATTACAAAATTCTTTTAAAATTCAATTAAAAAAATTTGCAAATTTTTTTTGCGAGCACATTAATGATTTTTGGTACATAGGTTAAGAAAAATATGCTGTTTCGAAATCTGTTCGCGTTCGGATGCTGCGCACAAAAGCTGTAGCGGTTTTAAATCTTGTATTTCACATATAAATTAAATGAATTCCTATTTGTTGTAATTCGCGAATTTCTTCACAAACGAATAAACACATTCGTTTTCTTTACTTACTTGTCAAATCATATTGAAATACGGTTTAATAGTCGCGAAAAACAAATAAAAGCATATCTCAAAATAAAATAAATTAATTTTTCAATTGCCACAAAATGTTTTTTTCGAATTTTTGATTTTTCGGTATGGTTAAGGGAATAGAGTTTTGTCTAGATCTTCTAAAATATGTGACGATTTCTTTTACAAATTCTTTTAGATGATTGTTAGATATCGGTAGATTCCTCTGTTCAGTGTTTTGACTTTAAAAATGACCAAATATATTGCAGTTACAGCATATGGAAATGATCAACATTATAAAGCATAAAGTTCGCGTTTTCGCTGAAATCAGTCGATGCGCATGTGGTTTTCGTATAAGTCGAATCAATCTCCTCCAATAATTACGAATTTTTCGAGGTTTCATTTAGCGGCCAAAGTGTGCCGCTCGTTGCACTTTACTATGCAAAAATCATAAAAATGGCTAAAAATCACGCAACGTGCATACGATTTTTATGCGCATCCGTTTTCAGTAATCTCCTGTGAAAATATACAAAAGGACACCTATTTTAAAAGGATCGGTTAAGAACCGCGGATGTGCCTCCACAATCGATTTTGGATAAAATACGCAAATTATTCGCGTATCGATATATTTTTGGCCTATTTTCACACAGATTCGCGAATATGATAACACAAGAATGAATGTATGTGAAATCAATTCGAAGAAAAACGCGATTATATACGCGAATTTGTCAAAATAAGTTTTTGCGGGTTTTCCCACATTCAAGGTACCTATATCCGCCGTTTTATTGGGGATGGACTCATTAGATCCGTCTTAATTATAAGAAAGATTCAAAAAACACCGAAAATCAAACTCCTTATGTTTGTCTGATTGACATCAAATTTTGCACAACGTACAAAATTGAGCATAGAATAACGTAGTTGCGTTTTCTAGATGTACAGACATAGCCCAACGGATGTCCTATTGATATTTGTTTGACGTCGATTTACATACTTTTGCCCCATTGTAACAAACGAATGACATGTTTATGGATAGATAGATCTAAGTCGATTCACATTTAATTATGGTCAATATGTTGATAAGCTTTTCCCACATATGCAGTTCTCTGTGAAAACAAAAAAAAATCTTTTGACATGTTTAAATATTTCTCACATCCGCTAACAAAGTAGCGGGCATATGCTAGTAAAGGGCAATATGTTGTGACGTTGTTTGAAACGTTGAAGCCATTCTGTGTTCTCCTTTTCACATGCAGAGAACTTAAGACCGCCACCTGTGGTGTTTGTTAAAACAGTCTTGAACGGATGTTGAGTGGCATTAGACATTTTTATGTATATAAGAGTTACCTTAGTTCGTTGTAAACGTTGAAATGTGTGTAAAAATTCATTGGGTTATAAAAACTAATTCGTTATACAAAAAATTCGGTTATAAACGTGATAGTTATATACGTAGTGATTTTTATGAAAAATATTTACAAAGTTATTAGAACTGGAGAAAACAGTTCGTTATTCGCATTATTGGTTCGACTGTAGAGTGGTTAACATTGCATAGTCCCTATAGCAGATGTGGGACCGATATTGATAATATTTGGTAGTAAGATTTGATTCGACTAAATGAAAATCTAAAATAAACCAGTAAGGAAAGTAGTAAAGTCGGACGAGGCCGACTTTATGATACCCTTCACCACTTTGGGTGTATTCAACAGGACCATTAACATGAAATTGGATGATTGAGTGTACCGATTTAGATCAATTCATAAACATGTCATTATAAAGTCGTTTGTTTACAATGGGGCAAATTATATAAATCAATTTAAAGCAAATCTCAATCGAACATCTTTTGATTTTTTGGAGCTCAATTAACGTGAATTCGTTCGAAAATATATATGGGCTATGTCTGCATTTCTACAAAATGCAGTTACGTCATTATTTGCTAATTTTTGTGCAAAATTTCGTATCAATCTGGAAAAAAATGAGGAGTTTGGTGAACCATCTGCTTTAAATTGGGCAAAAATACATATGAAAGCTATATCCAAATCCGAACCGATTTCATCATTCAAGGTTATACTAACTTCAGTACGTTTTGAGCATATCGGCCATATTTTGGGTCCTTAGTGTATTTTTTACTCTAAATCGGACAAAAATACATATGGGAACTAACTCAAAATGTTATGCCATATTGTGGGTCTTTGGTTCATTATTGACCTAAATAAACCAGTAAGAAAAGTAGTAAAGTCGGACGGGGACGACTATTTGATACCCTTCACCACTTTGGGTATTTTCAACAGATGGAATCCTAACAAACGTCGCATTTTTGAAGGACCATTAACATGAAATTAAACATGTCATTCTGCAACATATAATAAATTTTGGTCAGATATAGAGTTGCTTCTTACAATCGGACAAAATTATGTAAATTAATTTAAAGCAAAATATCGAAATATAAACCGATTTCATCGAAACTTGCCACATGTTAGGTTACACTTATTTCTGTATGTTTTGTGAATTCGGCGACATTTTGAGTTCTTCATTTACTTATAAATCGAAAATTTCGTGCAAATCGGATAATATATAGGGACTTTGGTGCACCATTTACATAAAATCGGACGAAAATATATATGGGATGTCTGGGATCATGTGTCTATCTCGTTTCCTTTTGCCATATGCACAAATACAGTGTGGTGAAAGATATAAAAAATATATATACATATATCGACGCCTCCGAACCATATTATGCTAAGTCTGAAAAGTGAGTTTTTCAGTAGAAGCTCTCAAAGTATGGAAGTTTCATATATCTTACGGGCCATGCTAAGTAAATTTTTGCTTATAACATTGGTTTGGATTGGCCGATGATTACCAAAGTTTCAGAGAATATAAATTAAGGACCGTAGTATCTTAAAACGTAAAGAATTTTAAAACATGCTAAGTCGACTTAGCATACTATGGTTCGGAGGCGTCGATGTATGGGCAATATTGCCAATTTTTTAATATTCCATTTTCAAAAAATCACATTTTTTTTGTTTTTGTGGCACATCAATGATTTTTGGTACACATATAGAGAAAAATGTTCCGACTCTGAAACCGTTCGCGATCAAATTTTTAGTTGATGCGCGCAAAAGTTATAAAGGTTTTAATTTTGGGCATAAGAAAAAAATCTTAAAATTACGCCGTTTATTATATTGACCAAAAACGTTGATATATATCTTCCTCCGTAAAATAAAAATATGAATATATTTTAATAATCGCGATAAAAAACATGAGAAAAATAATAAAAATATAGGAGATTACGTCAATATTTTCATTATATTAATGACATACACACACCTAAAAATAATTTAAAAATATCTACATAATCTAAATACCATGATGAATCAAATGATATCAAAATCTCACAAGTCCGTGTAGCGGTTTGTAAATCACAGCGACAACAAAACAAGATATTGAGGAAAAATATTTGTTTTTGGTTCGAAGAAATAATGTCATCATATTTATTTTTTAATTTTATACAATAAATTTCAGAAAAAAAATATTGGGGTTATTCTTCCCGAATTTCGCCCAAAAATTTCCGTCACCAAAAATTTGTATGTGGGTGTGACATATCCCATTGCAAATACAACAAGTGAAAAAAGCGTTAAGTTCGGTCGGGCCGAACTTTGAATACCCTCCACCATAGGTACACTGATAGTTACTCGAAATTAAAATATAGGGAACATACCAAAAAAATATACCTATAACCACAATTGTATCAAGCAATTATTTTAAATGGATATTTCCCTAAAAATGAAAACATCACAATGTGGACCGATTTTAACGATGGCACATAGTAGGGTGAAACATGTGCATAAAATCCCCAAATTACTGCAATTTAGAGGGCATAGTGGTGGGGTGTGATTACCGCTCTTACCGCTATATAAAGCGGACCTATATTTATTTGTTTAGTGGAGAAATTTAGTACCCAATCTTGACCTGCCTGCAGACAAAAGAAAACTCATGCAAAATATTGGCGGTATATCCCAATTCGTTTAGAGGCTAGAGTGATAACGACAGACGGACGGACATGTTTAAGTCGTCATAGAATTTTTCGCTTATCAAGAATATACACTTTATGTGGTCGGAAATGATTATTTCGATGAAATACTAACTTAATATACCCTACGTGTAGGATGATGGAGGGTATTAAATCATGGATGTACTACCAATATTTGTGCATGTCCCTATCATTAATATTGCAATCTCCATTGAGATTTTAACTGACGGTCATGGCTAAATTGACATAGAATTTATTTATGATCTAATGTGTACAAACTTGTCTTTATAAAGTTGCAAGCGGAATGGCAAATTTAAGATACATTTCGCGTTATGGTGATATAAAATGGTTCCCAATGTCACCATTAATGGATGGAGTTCTGCCACGCCATACATAGCAAATTTTTCCTCACTTTTCCATTGAAAGTATTAGTCACACTTTCCAATCCAAACATTTTCTTTTTAGTTTCATGTGGGATTGGAATTTTAATTTCAAAATTCATTAAAGAATTTCATGAAAGTCAAAGTTCAAACGATTATGCCTTAAAAATATAATATTCTACGAATAATGACTTTATATAATTTTAATCTGTTGAAAAGTACTGAATAAGACTTCAATGAAATAATTCTATGGGAAAAACCATTACATGTGAAATTTTGATAGCGGTAGGTGTTTTATATTATTAATAATTTTTCTCAAACATATGCCCACATTACAACTAATTTCCTTCCTTATAATATTTTAATACACACACATCGAAAATAAACATTTCTGACAACCGGAATCGTATGTCGATTTCGACATCCTCCTTTCCGCGCCACAACTATTCTACTTTACTTAATGCTAACTTTTATTCCATCAAAAAGTACTTCGAAGAAAATAATAGAAAGGTTTTCACAAAACATTCAGCAACTAGTGATCTGCTTTCACTGCAATTTAAATTTTCCATCTCCGAATACCAGAGAATATCTGTAAAGTACATTACAAAGGCAATGTTAAAGGAAAATAAGTTTTTTTTTGTTGTTGTAAAAGGCTTTGTTAAGTTTGAAACTTTGTCTGATGGACGGTAAACTTTTAATCTCGCTAATAGAAAACTACTTACGCTAGTAATGTACAAACGTAATTATGCTGTCGACATCATGCTAAGAATTTAATATTGGTTTTGAAATAATTCATTGAATGTTATGGCAAATCGAAAAAGTTTCGCTGAGAACAAAAAATTAAAGTAGTTTGAGGGAATTTTTGCTTGTAAATTCCATTTGATATCCCATATCTTTATAATATAAAATACAAACCCATTTCATTGCAACTCCGATTATGTAGCTCATCGCGAAAGAGAAATTAATAAAAAAACATTTACATGAATGATCCTTCGCCCTAAAAAGGCATAAAACTCAAAAAAATTAGCTAGAGCCGGCTGGGATTTGAACCCTGGTTCCCATGGCATCTGTTGATTGTTGTCCCGCGCCTTAGCGTTCAAAGCCACCTCCTTATCTTCCTAAGGTTGCACAATATGCAATTGCATACCATTGAAGAAATATATTGTAGTCTGTATGGAAAAAAGGTCTGTCACTACAAGAAAAATCTGCTCTGAACAGGAATGTACTGGTGTGATGCCAAATGTCCGAACCTTGACACGGTTGAATTTAGTTCGTAGATGCAACAATAGTCGACATAAATACAACTCATCAAGTAAATACATTTGTAAGCCACATTGCCCAATATACCTGATGAGCCGCGTAACCAAAGGTGAAATGGGTCGCATAATGGTGGGAATGTAGTATCTCTCTGGCTTTCCTTTTCATTGCAACTCCGATCATGTAGCTCATCTTGAAAGAGAAATTAATAAAAAATAAACCCATTAATTTTGAGGAATTAATTAGATTAAGTTTGAAAAACGTCGTGACGATTAAGCATCTCCGTCTGTCTGTTGTACTCACTCTAGCCTCTAAACGTATTGGGTTCTTTTGGGTACTCCTTCATGTAGCTCCCTTATAACGGTACCCCCAATTTTCGGTATTTTGGCTATACTAATTTTAGAACTTTGTGCAAAATTTAGAGTCAATCGAACAAACATGAAGAGTTGGGTGCACCATTCACGTAAAATCGGACGAATATATATGGGAGCTATATCTAAATCTGGACCGATTCCTACAAAACTTGCCACACGTTATGTTAAATAACTTCAGTACTTTGTGCAAAATATAGCATTTCCACATTAAATGAAACCTTTTACAAATTAAATGAACCCTTTTCCAAATTAAATGAAACCTTTTCCAAATTAAATGAACCCTTTTCCAAATTAAATGAACCCTTTTCCAAATTAAATGAAACCTTTTCCAATTGAAATGAAACCTTTTACAATTGAAATGAAACCTTTTACAAATAGAATGAAACGTTTTCCAAATTAAATGAAACCTTTATTCTTATCTAAGGAAATATAATATTTGCAGTAATTTTAAACCAATAATTGAAAATTAAATCAACGAATATTAACAACTGTAGTTGTATGACTATGTAATTAACATAAATATTCTTTAATTCGGTGTGATTTCATTTAATATCTTTACTACATAAAACTAAATAAATAGTAATACAAACTGGGGTATTTCTTGACATTTTAATAAATAAATATTTAAGAACAAGAATTGAATACCCGGTCCTAAATGCGAAATACATATTTGACTTAATAAATT
This sequence comes from Musca vetustissima, assembly GCF_032173495.1. Lineage (NCBI taxonomy): Eukaryota > Metazoa > Arthropoda > Insecta > Diptera > Muscidae > Musca > Musca vetustissima. The sequence goes on from NW_026883070.1 coordinate 10,919, forward strand.
GTTGACGATAAGGTAACTTCTTATCTTAATGAAGGGGTTCCCGACTTGCAGCTTGTGGGATTTTCAAAACCATGTCCATAACGTAGTTAGAACAATCTTCCCGAGTAAGCTTTTGAATACTTCGCTCGATTACATCAACAATGTTATGTTCCATTGAAACGTCACACAGTTCAGCTCTTGCACATAATTTTATTTTTGAAAATGCATTTTCGATTGGATTTAGCATTGGAGAATAAGGCGGTAAGAATTTAAGGTTGCATCTTTTGGATTCGATCAAATTTTTTATGTCATGTCGCTTTTGTATTTGAGCGTTATTTTCCAACTCTGGATTGATTTTCTCAAAAAAAATGTCTATAAATAATTTAAATCTGTCTGCATTGACACTGGAATTAGAAACGATTGTGTGATGTACAACTCCCGCGTTGTTTATTGCTGCAATTATAGAGACATTACGACCTCTGACCGTAGACAACACAATGTGTGCTCTTGTTCCTTGTTTTGAACGGGCTTGGGTTCTTCGTATGTGAAGATTAAATCCACACTCATCAATGAATATTAATTTTTCTCCTTGTTGGGGTATCCATTTTGTAAAGTCTTGAGCATATTTTTGTCTCAAGCCTAATGTTCTGGAGTCATTCTTTCGTTCTATTTCAATAGAGGCCATCTTCAACGTAATTTTTAATTTCCGTAATCTATATTCTATGCAGCTTGTGGAAATATTTATATCATTTTCTCTCAACAGTTTAGTTTTTATGGCTTTGAGGGTAATTCCAGGTTGACTTTCTATATAGAACTCGATCAGACTAAACATGTGGTGTCAACAACTTAGTTCTATTTCCTCCACGCTTATTTTCCTTCAATGTTCCAAAATTCATTAAGATAAGCAGTTACCTTATCATCAACAATTTATTAAGTCAAATATGTATTTCGCATTTAGGACCGGGTATTCAATTCTTGTTCTTAAATATTTATTTATTAAAATGTCAAGAAATACCCCAGTTTGTATTACTATTTATTTAGTTTTATGTAGTAAAGATATTAAATGAAATCACACCGAATTAAAGAATATTTATGTTAATTACACAGCCATACAACTACAGTTGTTAATATTCTTTGATTTAATTTTCAAATATTGGTTTAAAATTACTGCAAATATTATATTTCCTTAGATAAGAATAAAGGTTTCATTTAATTTGGAAAAAGTTTCATTCTATTTTTAAAAGGTTTCATTCTATTTGTAAAAGGTTTCATTTCAATTGGAAAAGGTTTCATTTAATTTGGAAAAGGGTTAATTTTATTTGGAAAAGGGTTCATTTAATTTGGAAAAGGTTTCATTTAATTTGGAAAAGGTTTCATTTAATTTGGAAAAGGGTTCATTTAATTTGTAAAAGGTTTCATTTAATGTGGAAATGCTATATATAATTAGAATCTATATCCAAATCTAAAACGATTTCAACAAGACTTGTCAGATATTAACTTATATATACATATATATTATATAACTTATATTAACTACAGTTCATTGTACAAAATTGTGTAGCAATCGCTATGCCAGATTGTGTGTTAATCGAAATATATATATGGGCAATATTGCCAATTTTTTAATATTCCATTTTCAAAAAATCAGCTTTTTTGTTTTTGTGGCACATCAATGATTTTTGGTACACATATAGAGAAAAATGTTCTGACTCCGAAACCATTCTCGATCAAATTTTTGGTTGATGCGCGCAAAAGTTATCGAGGTTTTAATTTTGGGCAAAAGAAAAAAATCTTAAAATTACGACGTTTATTATATTGACCAAAAACGTTGATATATATCTTCCTTCGTAAAATAAGAATATGAATATATTATAATAATCACGATAAAGTTGCACATATTCGCGAAATATGAGAAAAATAACAAAAAAATAGCAGATTATTTCAATATTTTCAATATATTAATGACATACACATACCTAAAAAATAATTTAAAAATATCTACATAATCTAAACACCATGATGAATCAAATGATATCAAAATCACACAAGTCCGTGTAGCGGTTTCTAAATCAAAACTACAGCAAAACAATATATTGAGGAAAAATATTTGTTTTTGGTTCGAAAAATTAAAGTCATCATATATATTTTTTTAATTGTATACAAGAAATTTCAGAAAAAAATGTTGGGGTTATTCTGCTATTTTACCCGAATTTCGCCGAAAAATTGACATATATAATAATAATCACTCTTTGTGTATAAGTATACGCCTTGCGGATTATATCAAGACCCTTCCGATAAATCTTAGAGTTCTATAAATAGGAATAAATCTTAAAATAAAATAATATTATGAAATATACATTTTAAATTGCGTGTAAATCGCGTAATTCTCAAAATCATTTGATGCTCATGCGGTTTTCAGGAAGTACTGAAGTTTATCTTCCAATCCATATATATTTTGCGAAATTTCATTTGATGGCTAAGATGTGCCGCACGTTACATTGAAGTACCCAAAAAATCGTAAAACGCAAATAATTTCCGAAAACTCCATATGCCATAAACGCGCATCCGATTTCGGTGTGCACCCTAAAAAAATACATCGATCTACACCGATTTCAATGTGGTACATTAAGAACCATGGATGTGCCAGCTCACACTATTTTTGAGATAAATTGCGTTTAAATCGCGTAATTCTCAAAATCATTTGATGTGCATGCGGTTTTCAGGAAGTACTGAAGTTTATCTTCCAATCTATATATATTTTGCGAAATTTCATTTGACGGCTAAGATGTGCCGCACGTTAAATTGAAGTACCCAAAAAATCGTAAATAATTTCCGAAAACTCCATATGCCATAGAAGTAAAATTAAAAAAACATTCAAAATCGAGCTTCAAAATGTCAGCATCATTTAAAGGTAGATGCAGTTAAAATTTTGAAAAATGATACATAAAGGGCGTAGTCCCCATTTTGTTGGCTTCTAGTTTTACTTTGACACGAAGACCGTGAAATGAGTGGCTTAATCACAAATCAATAGAGAACTTAAAAAAACTGGTTCGCCTCAACCTGTTTTTAAACATTTTTTTACATTAAAGTAGACACAGCTTCCACCAAAATAAAGTTTGGAGGTCAATATCATGAACAGTTTGCAACGACAGAACAATTAACCCAAAACTATTCACTTTTTTTCATATACTTAAGTAGTTCCCGAGTTATAAAGGGGTGAACCTCCGCTTCAGCTATGTTAAAAAATTGGCAATATTGCCCATATAGGGATTTGGAACACCATTTACATTAAACCGGACGAAAATATATATGGGAGCTATATCTAAATAAGGTCCGATTTTCACGAAACTTAACACACATCATTCTTGACTTAATTCAGTACACTATGCTAAATTTCGTGCAAATCGAAAGATATATAGGGACTTTGGTACACCATTTATATTAAATCAGACGAAAATATATATGGGAGCTATATCTAAATCTGAACTGATTTTCCCAATATCAATAGGGTTCGTCGTTGAGCCAAATAAGTAAACTGTGCCCAATTTCATCCAAATCGGATCATAAATGCGACCTGTACTTTGTTTAAAGAAAATACATGTACGAACGGACAGACGAACGGGCGAAATCGACTTAGAAAGTGATTCTATGCATATTCTCAAAAGTAACCCTGTGTCTATCTCGTTTCCTTTTGCCTGTTACAAACATATGCAGAAAGACGTAATACCCTGTACCACAGTATGGTCCAAAATCCCAAAAATACCGCATATTGGGTGCACCGTTATATAGGGGCTAACCTGAAACTTGGATCAATATTAATAATTTTTGGTACGGACATATGCAATACAATGAGAACCCAAAATACTATATTACAGCCAATTCGGTTCAAAAACGTGTCCAAAATCCCCAAACTACAGAATATTGGGGCTACAGTTATACATGGCCACCAAAACGTAGACGTGCAATACCAAACATCCTAGGAGTACTAGGAATGTCGGTGCAAAAGTTCAGAGCTCTACTATAGTTGCTCAGAAAGACGAAAATTGGAGGTACAGTTATATACTGAAACGGAGACGGATATAGCCGGTGTTAGAAATTTGCCTGCCTGTAGACAAAATACAACAATATGCAAATTTTTGGGGACCAATCTCAGGACGTTTGGAGGCAAGAATGACAAGAAACACACGCTTAATTATATGAATTAATGTAATCTGATATAGAAGTAACTAAATTCTTTACATTATTAATCTCGCGAAATTATATATATATATATATATATATTAGAAAAATGTATAATACTAAGCGTTACAATTCGTACTAATATTCAGTAATCAATCAATGAATTCAACGCATTTGTATAAAGTAATGTAAAAGGGTCCAGATGTATTTAAATGTTGGTGGTATTTTGTTATAGTTTACGTATATATATTTGTCGACCAACTCCATCGATACTTCTCTACCTTTTTACAGTAAAAACTAATTTCTTTCCATAAGAAAGAATTTCATAATTGTTTTCTTTTTTCTTGTTTGCCTCTATCTTGCATTTATCCCACACATATTTTCCTGCAAAACTTTGGCCACAACAATTTTAATTTTCTTCTTCTTCTTTGTAAATAGACGTAACTATTGTCTTTTGTCGAACATAAACAAGGAGAAAAGCTTATAGGTAACTATTAGCTAGAATACCAAACGTTAGAATGGGGATAGAATGCAAAGGAAAGAGACATTTTTTATGAAAATTCCATATTCGTAGATAACAACAACAAACAAGAAAATGACTTGAAAATCTTATAATACCGATTATATAAAAAATCACACATTTGATCTTTTCTGTATTTCCCTACTTGAAGTTACACGGATAAATTCCGACTAAGGAATTCTTAAGGAAACTGTAACTTTGGGGTTCATATTAAATATTTAATCCACTGTTGTTTCTTTGTATGTAAAATATTTGTACTTTAAAACGAATTTTTAACACACATAATTATTCCGCAACGACACATCAAATTAAAATTGTGCAGAAAATGTATAGTTATAAAGGTGTATGGATATATTTTCTGTTTATATATTACCAACGTATACATGCTTCAAATTCATACAACAGCACGGGTAATATCAGCGTCTTGTAGAGTGAGTTTGGTCTGTCGAGAAGTGGCCTTGCTTTGAATTTGTTTACTCAGACCATAGTAGCACCTGTTGGCCAACACTATTCTTCTCCCGATTTCAAAGCTGATGTTATTAGTTTTGTTTATGGCGGTACCGATGTATATAAAATCGTTTACTACCCGGAAGCTGCAGTTTTCAAGTTCCACAGTTGGTTCGAGTCTACTGGACATTCTCGCCATTAATTCCCAAACCCACTTTGGCAGATTCCTTCTTAATCTGTTCAAAGTTGGCTTTTACCTCTTTCAATGTTCGACCCATTATATCGATGTCATCGGCGTAGACGAGGCTATTTGGTGTACCGAGTGCATTTTCTGTTCACATTTGCCTATCGTATGACCTTTTCCAGTAGCAGGTTAAAAATATCACAGTACAAACTGTAACATTGTCTGAATCCCCATTCGGTATTGAAGGGCTCCTTTCCGACTATAACTGCTGATCTTGTGCCAGTTAAAGTTATCCTTCATAGCCGTATTGATTCTGTAGGAATGCCTAACGAATACATGGCTTTGAACGCCCCTGAACGGATAGGGCTGCCGAATGCGGCTTTATAGTCGACGAATATGTGGAATGTGTCGATGTGTTTTTCGTGGGTCTTTTCCAGGATTTGGCGCAGTCTGAAGCCAAATTTATAAGATCCAATAATGTCATTGGCTTCAGGCATTCACACAGCTGGTAATCCATCGGAACCTGCTGCTTTATTATTCTATAGCCGATTAATCTACACCGTCATCTCTTATTGGTTCTGGGGTATCTTCTTCACAGTTATTATTGTATATAAAATGCTTTGCAAAATCCTCCTTCCAGATTCACAACACGCTGTCTGTATCTGTCACCAGGTTTCCTTCTTCATCATTACAGGATGATGTGCCTGCACCAAAGCCGTCGGTTTGGTGTTTTACTCGTTGGTAAAATTTCCGAAATTCATTCTGACTCCTGTCAATCTTGATTTGCTCACGCTTACGTGTTTCTTCTTTTCTCAGAAAATACGTTTCTCCTCTCTCCTTTTCTTCCGATAATTCTCCCTTGTATTGTTTACTGTTTGCTACTGATTGCCCTATACGCTACGTTTTTCAACTCAGTAGCATTACGACACTCCTGATCGTACAACGGGTTTCTTGTTGGAGGTCTTTGGTACCCAAGTATTGCTTTTACTGTAGTTTGTAGGGAGTGGGCAATTCTTTACCATTGTGCTTCTATATTATAATTATCGGCATAATAAGTGCTTTCGTCAAGCAGATGGGTAAGTTGAGCAGAGTAGGCTCCTGCTATCTATTGTATTTGCAGTTTTTCGACGTCGAGTTTCCGTGTTACATTAGATCGCACCTTTGCTGCCACATTAAGACGGGTGCGAACTTTGGCTGCCATAAGGTAATGGTCCGAAACGATAATCGCTCCTCGGATCGATCAAACAACACTGCGTGAATTAATTCCGTCAATTTGATTTCTCGTTGCTTGATCAGGAGAAATCAAGGTGGCCATGTATATATCGAGATGCTTGAATCTGGTGCTGCTACCTACCATGGGTTTTGTTGCGGCGATGTCAATCAATCTAATACCGTTCTGGTATGTTTCTTCATGAAGCTGAATTTTCCGACGGTATGGCCAAAATATTTTCTTTCCCATTTCTTCATTAAAATTTCCTAGCAGAATTTTAATGTCAAGTCCAGGGCAGCGGTCACATGCTGTTTTTTGTCTTCCGTCAGACGGATTATTGCATTTCGCTTACCTACTGTTGTGAGGCAATAATATTGCTTTGTACTTCTTGAGTAGGAGGGGTTTTGTGAGTGGAGGCAACTAACCCGACGAAATATTGGATAAAGTTGAAACCAGGAAAATCTGTTTTTTTCTGAGTCGATTTACGCATGTCCGTCTGTCCGACCGTCCATGTAGTTTTGTGAACAAAGTACAGGTCGCATTTATGATCGGATTTGAATGAAATTTGGAACATTACACTTATTGAGCCCAAGGACGAACCCTATTGAAAATCGGCTCAAATTTAGATATAGCTCCCATATATAGTTTTGTCAGATTTTTCGTGAATGATGCAACAAACTCCCAATATTTGTCCGATTGGGACAAGATTTTGCACAGAGTACTGAATTAGGTCCAGACTGATGTCTGCGAAGTTTTGTTAAAATCTGTTCAGTTTTAGATATAGCTTCCATATATAGTTTAATTCGATTTTGTGTAAATGGTGCACCGAAGGGCCTAAATTGAATTGAGTGATAATAAACCAGTAAGGAAAGTAGTAAAGTAGTATAGTATAGGTATATTAAACTAATGCATCCTAACAGAAAGTGAACCATTAACATGAAAGTGGATGAACTAAAATATGTGACCTTTATCTAAATGTGAACCGACTTAGATCAATCCATAAACATGTCATTCTTTTGTTACAATGGGTCATAATTATGTAGGGGAGACTGGGGCACCTTCGGCATCGGGGCACCTTCGGCAATCGCGTTTTCAATATGAAGCTCGCACCGTACATCACTAGTTTCGATACATAGGTATCGAATATCGAAATAAATAACTGACACAAAGTTTGAAAGTTCTAGCTAATAAGCTTATTTAGATACATAGATTTTTATATTTTTATAGATGTTTCTGTAATATTTCAATTCCATTTCGTAAGTATTTCGTGTATACAACTTTTAAAAATTTTAAGACAATATTATTAAAAAGTTGTTAACTACGATGTGTATTATTATAAAAATATTTAAAAATATAATGTTTTTACAAATCTGATCGAAAAAAATGAAAAAAACTACAAAAAGTACATTCGGGGTACATTCGGCATTTTAAAGTGGGGCACATTCGGCCATATACAGATTGTGCAATAGTATTTCCTTAAAATGTTTTTGAGTTTGTCTTTAAAACTAATCCTTTAATATGGCCCGAAAATGCATATATAAGATCAAACGTGCTTGTATTGACGAAAATGCGATAGAAAACCTCTATTTCTGATGGTGTGTGCGACCTTGAGATGTAAACGTCCGCCGCTAGAAAATAAAGCCCTATAATTCAAACATTGTGTGGCGTATTAAAACCAAATAGAGCCTTTAGAGGATCAGAATTTCAACCAGACTGATAGCGATGACAATTACCCGGCTATGACTATGGTGCCGAATGTGCCCCATCATATGCCGAAGGTACCCCGGGTTGGGGCACATTCGGCGAATTTGACTTTTTTTACAAAACTGAAAAATTTTTTAACTAATACTATTTTTATATATCTTTTTGGTACTATTTTTGATAATTAAGAGTCAGAGGACAATAATCAGCCATAAAGTTGTTATATATGTTCAATAAGTACTGAGATATAGAGCTCTAAAAAAAAAGTGCCGAAGGTGCCCCAGTCTCCCCTACCTCGATTTAAAGCAAATATGAAAAATATCGAAATGCTCACATTTGTACGTTGTGCAAAGTTTCATGTCAATATTACAAACATGATGAGTTTGGTGCATCATTTATTTAAATTGGATAAAAAAGCTATATCCAGATAAGAACCGATTTCAACGAAACTAGTCACAGGTTAGGTCATAATAATTTCAGCAGGTTTTGTTCCTAATGGCCATATTTTGGGTCCTACTTAAAATTGGGCGAACATAGATATGAGAGCTATATCTAAATCTGAACCGATTTTCCAGAATTTTTACACACATCATTCTAGACTCAATTCACAGTACGCTATACCAAATTTCATGGACATCGAAGAATATCTAGGAACTTTGGTAAACCAATCGGTCTAAAATATAGATCCCATATATATATATATGTATGGGCAATATTGCCAATTTTTTAATATTCCATTTTCAAAAAATTTTTATAAATTCCTGTTTGCGTATTAAAGCTAGATGTAAAATTAAAAAAAAAAAAACACTCAAAATCGAGCTTAAAAATGTCAGCATTATTTAAATGTAGGTGCAGTTAAAATTTTGAAAAATGATACATAAAGGCCGTAGTCCCCATTTTGTTGGCTTCTAGTTTTATTTTGACACGAAGACCGTGCAATGAGTGGCTTAGTCACAAATCGATACAGAACATAAAAAAACTGGTTCGCCTCATCCTGTTTTTACACATTTTTTACATTAAAGTAGACACAGCTTCCACCAAAATAAAGTTTGGAGGTCAATATCATGAACACTTTGCAACGTCAGATCAATTAACCCAAAACTATTCACTTTTGTTCATATACTTAAGTAGTTCCCGAGTTATAAAGGGGTGAACCTCCGCTTCAACTATGTTAAAAAATTGGCAATATTGCCCATATATATATATATATAGATCCCACATAAAATATATATGGGATATATATCCAAATCTGAACCGATTTTCAAGAACATTTACACACATAATTCTAGACTGAATTCAGTACGCTATGCCAAATTTCGGCCAAATCGAAAGATATATAGGGACTTTGGTACCCCATTTACCTAAAATAAGGCGAGTTACATCTAAATCTGAACCGATTTGCACGAAACTTAGCACACGTCATTCTAGATAAATTTGTGCAAATCGAATGATTTTCAGGGTCTTTGGTGTACCATTTACCTAAAATCGGGCGAAACTATATATGGGAGCTATATCTAAATCTGAACCGATTTCAAGAAATTTTACACACATCATTCTAGACTCAATCCAGTATGCTATGCCAAATTTCGTGCAAATCGGAAGATATATAGGGACTTTGGCATACCATTTACCTAAAATCGGGCGAAACTATATATGGGAGCTATATTTAAATCTGAACCGATTCCAATAAAATTTCGCATACATCAGTTGGGACCTAATTCAGTACTCTGTGCAAAATTTTCAATCGGACCAATATTGGGAGTTTGGTGCACTATTTACACTAAATCGGACCAAATCATATATGGGAGCTATATTTATATCTGAACCGATTTTCTCCAATTTCGCCTTGGGCCAAATAAGTGACATGTGCTAAATTTCATCCAAATCGGATCATAAATGCGATCTGTACTTTGTTCACAAAAATACATGGACGGACAGACGGACGGACATGCATAAATCGACTCAGAAAGTGAGTCTATGCATATTGTCAAACCATGTGTCTATCTCGTTTCCTTTTGCCTGTTACAAACATATGCACAAAGACATAATACCCTGTACCACAGTGTGGTGAAGGGTATAAAAGCAAATGGTGTATGCAACGGTTGCTCAATTAGGTCCTTTTTTATATATGTTCCCATACACATTTAATTCGGCCGATTTCATCCCAATGGTTCTCCAAAGATTATATGTCTGTTCTATCTACATGATATTGTAGATATAACTTTCCTCACTGGTTTTATGCCCTTCACCACACTGTGGTACAGTGCATATGTTTGTAACAGGCAAAAGGAAACGATATAGACACATGACTCCATTTGAGAATATGCATAGAATCACTTTTAAAGTCGATTTATGCATGTCCATCCGTCCGTCTGTCTGTCCATGTTAAATTGTAAACAAAGTACAGGTCGCATTTATGACCCGAATTGGATGAAATTTGGCATAGATCACTTATTTGGCCCAAGGACGACCATTATTGAAATTGGGATATATATTTTCTAGAATAATGTGTATTAAGTTTCCTGAAAATTGGTCCAGATTTAGATAAAGCTCCCATATATATTTTCGTATGATTTAATATACGAAATTTGACAAAGCGTAATGAATTAGGTATAGAATGATGTGTGTTAAGTTTCATGAAAATCGGTCTAGATGTAGATATAGCTCCCATATATTTTCGTCCGATTTAATGTAAATGGTGCACCAAAGTCCCTATGTATCTTTCGATATGTACGAAATTTGGTGTAGTGTACTGAATTAGGTCTAGAATGATGTGTGTTAGGTTATCTGAAAATCGGTTCAGGTTTAGATATAGCTCCCATATATATTTTCCTCCGATTTAATGTAAATTTTGCACCAAAGTCAATAGCGTAATGAATTAGCTGTAGGATGATGTGTGTTAAGTCAGATTTATATATAGCTCCTATATATTTTTTCTTCCGATTTTATGTAAATTGTGCTCTAAAGACATTTATGTACAAAGAACTGTAGTTAATATAAGTAATCTCTGTCAAGTCTCATTGAAATCGGTTCAGATTTTGATATAGCTTCTACATATACAGTTTCGTCCGATTTTACACAAAATTGACATATTTTGCACAACGTACTGAAGTTAGTATAACCTAGAAATTGGATATAAATACTTCTCCATGGTGGGTCCAATCGGCACAGAATTTTGCACTACGTACTGAAGTTACTATAACATAAGTTTAGTTGAAACCGGTTTAGATTTAGATATAGCTCTAATATATAGTTTCGTCAGATTTTAAGTAAAAGGTGCACCAAAGACCCAAAAGTTAGGTTGTTTGCTACAAATTTTGCACAATGTACTGAATTTAGTATAGCGAACCGTGTGCTAAGTATTTTAAGAATAGGTTCAGAATAGATATAGCTCCCATATATAGTTTCGTTCGATTTTAAGTACATGGTTCACCAAAGACCCAAAGGTTGGCCAATTTACCCAACATTTTGCACAACGTACTGAAGTTAATATAATGGTCGGCCCCGTCCGACTTTACTACTTTCCTTGCTGGTTGTTAATGATTCCGTTCTGTTTAACTGTCCCTAGTCTTCTCCACTCAATATCATTTCCCATTTCAACAGAATTTAACTAAGATGAATTTAATGGGTCCTTTTAGCTAGATCAACAATGGGACTATCGACTGTTGTTGTATTTTCAAGCCTAGAGTGGATTTCGTCTTACCAGGGATTTGGCTACTATCACTACTTTTTCAGGACAATAATACCTAAATGTACATATATTTTTTTTCCAAATGTAGGACTTCTTTTCAGAAGTGGTAAACAATAATAATAATAATATATTTGTTTCTGTTTTTGGTTTCTGACATCAATAATTACGAGCAGGAGTTTCGATGTGTAATGCAGTTTACATGTTTCTCAAGAAAACTGATGGTGGCAACATCAAACTGAAATAAAAATTACGCTTGACTATTCTGCAATAACAAAATAACCCGCCAACACTACTGGAAATTTACTTATCTTGTGGTGTAAACCATACTTCGCCTTTTTTATATACCTGACAACAAAATTTGAATATTTTAGCTGACAACATTGTTTATTGTTTTTATTAAACCAAAAATCAATTCAAAGAAATGCCGCACACTTACACGTGTAACATTAACATAGGAATGTATGTTTGTAGCTATACAACTAAGTAATAAAAAACAAATGCACAATATACTTGTAGCTTCTTTAGGATGCTGGATGTTACAGAATAACAAATGAGTTGTGGCATCATCTAGTTTATTATCTTCCTCGTATGATAACAATAATGATAATCATAATATTTGCATTGCTAACGAAAACAAGATTTATATATATATATATATATATATATATTGTTGCATATTTGTCTATTACAAACACCAAACGGATTAAATTTTAAGCAGCATATTTTTGTGCAGTCCAGAGGTAAGTGGGAATACTTTGTGATGGGATATTTTTGTTAAATCCTGTATAAAATCGATAAACATACACTTGACACTAACGACGACTGCACCTAGAGTGGTAGTTTGTGGATTGTGAGAAGGTTTTTCAATTAAGTTGGCCATAAATCAAATTAAATTCAGATATGCCATAATTTTAGGACCGTAATACACAACAACACGATTTCATACTACCAAGAAATGAAACATTTAGTTTTTTTCTTATATTCGAAACGTCATTTTACAGAAATTTTATTTGATTTTCAAAATCTGATTTCACTTCTGTAACTGGTGGCCAGCTCTACAAGATGTGTTCAAAAATAATTTGACTAATTCAACTTTTAAACAAACTGACCGCCGTTTTCGATCCATTATTTTTGTTTTATTTTTTTGTTGAAGAGTCGTAATCAGCATCCTCGCAACCCTTATATGTGATATTTATTTATTTATTTCATAAAAACATTGTTCTAATTATCCTTCAAAGGAGGTTCGGCAGAAGTGTCCAGGAATTCACATTGGGGACTGAAAATATAATTTTCGAAGGCTTTTAATTAAACGGCTGAGGCTAGAATCTTGAAATTTGGGGGGAGGGTCACTCTTAGTCCAAAGATGTCAGATAAGACTCGGTTTTTGGAAATTTGGAAAATCGAACGGAAGGAGTACTAAATGGTGAATTATATAATAGATGTATCAAACGATTTTTTTTTTTTGGATTTTCGAACTAGAGGTATCCGAAAAGTACTAAAATGTACTAAAATTGGTACAATTGTGTAGATAGAGTTAAAAACTTGAAATTTGGAATGCGAATTAAGGTTGATAAGTATGGTGGATATAAAAAGATGATTTTGAAAGCGTGTACTCACGTATACGAAATTTACTAAGTTGTACTAAATTTGGTACAATTTTAAATTTGAAGAAACGGATGGAGCTGGAAGTTAGCATTAGTTAGGATTAGGAAGTTAGCATTACGGTCGGTGTGAACGATTGGAATATGTATGTAGTTTCGAAATTGTTTACTTATGTGTACAAAATCATACTATTGTACCAATTAAAGTACTAAATCATACTATAATAGTTACAATTTTTATTTGGGTAAACCTACAGAGCTGGAACACTGAAATTCGGAAATAAGGTTACGGTTGGATTGTTAGATTGGGGTATGGATGTAGTTTTGGAAATTCATACTTATAGTACTAAATTTGTTACAATTTTGGAAGAACCGATAGAGCCGGAAATTTGCAATTTGCAGTTGGAAATACTATTGGGTTGTAGGAAGTTTAAAAATTCTTACTAATGTGTACTATATGGTACTAAATGTAATACAAGTTGACCTATTGATGGACCGATAGAGCAGGAATCTTGAAATTTGAAGTTGTAAGTTTTGAAAATTCGTACTAATGTGTAGAAAATGGTGCCAAATTTGGTTTTTGGAGAACCGATATAGGTAAGCTTTGGCTATTGGAGCGTCGGATTGGGGTATGGATGTAGTTTTGGAAATACATACTTATGGGAACTGAATTTGGCACAATTTGAATTTTTGGCCAACCCAAAGAGGTGGGATTCTAAAATTTGATGTTAGGAGCATTGTGGGGGTGTTGGATTGGTGTGTGCAGGTTTGGGAAATTCGTACTATTGTGTACAAAATGGTACCAAAATTTGGAAGTCAATCGACAGAGCTGGCATTTTGAAATTTGATCCTATTTGAAATAGGATCACGGTTGAAATGTTGAATTGGGCTATGTAGGAAGTTTTGGAAATTCGTACTAATGTGTACTTAATTTGGTACAATTTAAATTGTGGGAAAACGAAAGAGCTGGAATCCTGAAGTTAGGATTTATGATCACTGTTGGGGTGTAGAATTTTGGAAATTTGAATTTGGGTAAACCATTGAGCTGGATTCCTGAAATTGGAAATTGGATTTCCATTGGTTTCCATGAATTTTGGCTGAACCGATAGAGCTGGAATCCTGAAATTTGGGGTATATAGGAAGTTTTGAAAATTAGTACTAATATGTACTAAATGGTTCAAATGTTGATGTGGGTGAACCGATGTAGTGTAGGATTGGAGTATGTAGAAGGTTTTGGAAACTTGTACTAAATTTGGTTAATTATATTTGGATGAAGTGTGGAAGTCCTGTAATTGGGAAATATGATTTCTATTGGATATATTTTAATATGCCATTTAGTAACTAAATTTGGTTAAGTTAATATTTAAGTTAACCTATAAAGCTCGAATCATGAAATTTGGAATTAGTTTTGTATAAGTACTTCAAGAGTACGAAAGGTAATAAATGTTACCAAAATTAGTATTACTACGTAAGCAGATTTATTGCAATTATTTATCGCCCTCTGCTTGCCATCAAAAGTAAGCATAGCTCTAAAACTCTAAACTGCTTATTTCTGTAATTTTGATCCTATTTGTAAAAAAACTTTACAATGTGTCGTCAGAGGAAACGGCAATATAGTATATAGTATTATCAGTTGCATCGAAACGAACTTCAGCAAACGTTTTATAAGGATGTCGCACGTATCTTTCAAATTCAAACAGTGCACAGTTATTTATTTGGGACGAGACAACAATGACACCTATCCACGCGTTGAACGCTGTGGAAAAAAATTGACACCCTTTCGGAGGAAAGTTCGCCACTGTCAGTCTGTGGTACCACAAGCTCCCAGAACGGATTGAGATTGACTGTAAAAGATGGGTGATGGGAAAAACAATTCAGAATTTGGGTAATACCTTTTACAATTACCAAATGAAATTCTTGCATAAGAATCTATTGTTAAAATTATTTTTGGGCAATTTTTGAAACTGCCAGATTTAGAAAATGACAAATAATTTCCCATTTTGTGCCCTGAAAATGATGGTGTGTGCCAAATTAGTGAGGAAATTTTAAATGCTTTGGGTGATGAATGATCACCATTTTTATACCCTTCACCACACTGTGGTACAGTGTATTATGTCTTTGTGCATATGTTTGTAACAGGCAAAAATAATCGAGATAGGCCCATGGTTCCTTTTGAGTATATGCATAGAATCACTTTCTGAGTCGATTTATGTATGTCCGTCCGTCCGTCTGTCCATGTTAAATTGTAAACAAAGTATAGGTCGCATTTATGATCCGATTTGGATGAAATTAGGCACAGCTTATTTGTTTGGCCCAGGGACGAACCGTATTGAAATTGGAAAAATCGGTTCAGATTTAGATATAGCTCCCATATATATCTTCGTCCGATTTAATATAAATGGTGTACCAAAGTCCCTATATATCTTTCGATGATGTGTGCAAAGTTTCGTGAAAATCGGTTCAGATTTAGATATATGTAGCTCCCATATATAGTTTCGCACGATTTAAGGTAAATAGTCCACTAAAATCGCTATATATCCTTCGATTTGCACCAAATTTCGCACAGAGTAATGAATAAGGTCTGATATGTGTTAATGTGTTCGTGAAAATCGGTTCAGATTTAGATATAGCTCCCATATATATCTTCATCCGATTTAAGGTAAATTGTGTACAAAATCCTTATATATAAATATTTCGATTTGCACAAAATTTGGCACAGAGTACTGAATTAAGTCTAGAATGATGTGTGCAAAGTTTCGTGAAAATCGGTTTAGATTTAGATTAGATTTAGATTTAAGGTAATTGGTGCATCAAAGACCCTATATATCTTCCGATTTGGACGAATTTCTGCATAGCGTACTGAGTTAATGATGTGTGCTAAGTCTCGTGAAAATCTGTTCAGATTTAGATATAGCTTTCATATATATTTTCGTTTGATGTAATGTAAATTGAGCACTAAAGACCCAAAGTTTGGCCGACAGGCACATAATTTTGTACAATGTACTTAAGGGAACCATTCTCGATTTTAATTTTTTCAAGATTTTCAATGGGCTGGTAAATGAATACAAATGCTTGTTAAGGTTTGTAACTTTGCACATATATAATTGAAGATTTAAAAGAGAAGAAAAATAATTTACAAAAGATGTTTGTTATTGTTTTGTTGTTGTTTTTTGTAATTAAAGAAAAGTCCTTATTTTTGATGGCGGGCATGATAACTCCTCACTGGAACATCGGAATCCAAAAATTCCAACGGTGTTAGAAAGAGTACATGTCTGGCTCTCGTGTGAACAAGGATTATTGACTTCGCTCTAAAATTAACAAAATGGTGGACCTTTGAAAAATTTTGTTTTGGAAAATCGCCGATTTTTTACCAAAAACTAAGTTACAAAATAAGGAAGATCTTCACCGATTGGCTTTATCTTAGTTCATACGAGAGCTATACACTCCCAGAGAAACGTTGCAAAATTTGGAACCGATTGTATTATTAGTTTTTGAGTTATCGTGCCCGCCATTCGCATAAAAATGTTTAGAGAAAAACGCGTTTAAAGTTTGAGAAGCCCTTCAGCCGTCACTTGATGCTGACACAAAAAATCGGCTATATCTTCAAGAGTTCTTGAGATTTTCACTTGAAATTTTGTAGAGACATTCTTTAATCAGTGTAGATTCGAATTATATCAACAAAAATTTTGACCCCGAGAAGGGGCGGGGGGTCCCCTTAAGTTACTATAACCTTTCGTGTGCCAAGTTTTTTGATATCGGCTTATATATATTTCCTATACATACTTTCGTCCGATTTTAAGTAAATAGTGCACTATATACCCATAGCTAGGTCGATTGACACGACGTACTGAAATTAGTATAAATTAACTCTGGAAAGTTTCCTTGAAATCGGTTCAGATTTAGATATAGCTTCCATGTATATTTTGACCTATTCATGTTTATTGTACACCAAATAATCAATGGGTGCCTGATTGATATCACATTTTAAACAGTGAAGCATACCAAATAGCGTGTGTAAAGTTTGCTTAAAATCTATTTACAAAATTTAGAATATGTTGCAGAATGGCATGTGTTGGGATCGATGTTAGTCGGTTTACTTATAGATAAAGATCACACATTTAAGTTCGTTCAATTAAATGTTAATGTTCCTTCGAAAAGGCGACGTCTGTTAGGATACATATGTAGAATATACCCAAAGTGGTGAAAGGGTATCATTTAGTCGGCCCAGTCCGACTTTACTACTGTTTTGTATTGTTAAGTTTGTGTTCTCAAAAAATTGTTTAAACAAATAACATGTTGTTTTATTTAATTTCTGTAAATACAGACATAAAAAGTCACATTTTACGCATGACAGGAACAGACTTTTTAACTAGTATATAGATAATTTATATGATGATGAAACTAATTAATTTTGCGGTAAAAAAAACATTACTTACATAGTTGTACATATTTATATAACTAGTTACAACATAACAGTGCTGAATGGTTCAGCTAATGATTGCGGAAACATTTAATTATCCATGCCGACGCTTTTATAATCTAGTTTGGTTACACTAACAGATTGAATTTAAAAATTAGTTGTGGTTTTATATTTACCATGCAGTATGAAGTTATTTAAATTACGACGAGCACGTGTCACCTCGGCCCGTCAGTCGCGCTGAACTTTTGATACCCCACACCATATAATGGCTGGATGACCAATAATAACCAAAATAGTTTAAAAAAACGAGAATTTATTTGACATATAAGCAATGGAATTGACTATTTAAACCCATAGGGTTCTAAATCCATTATACTGTAAACGTACTACTATGAAGTAGAAATGGAGTGGAAATTATTATTTTATTTTATTATAGTTGTCCAGATTGATGAATCGGATACTCAATGATTTACCCATATTCAAAAATTGTTATGTGGGAGATACTACAAGGAGTGGGTCTAAAATTTTCATTTATAGATTCAAAGAAATTTTGACAAAGATATTACGATTTGCAAAGTGTTTACCAAATCGCATACTCTGTTCGCATTATAAGATATTTACACACTTTCAAAATATGAACCCTTTGTATTGAAGGTAACAGAATGAGACGGCTAATATTTTCCAACTTCGAACACAATATAGTTTTAGTGAAAATATTACGTTATGTAAAGTTTGGATCCAAACGAATAATCCTTTTCTTACAAATTTATTTTTCAGCAAACGTTTGACCTTTTGTTGGGGAGGTTGGTACTAGATGGAGTGGTCTGATATTCTTCTTCTTCGATCTTGATTCAGGTTTGATGGAAATATTATGATGCGAAAAGATTGGATGAAGTAAGCAACTCCTTTCGGGCGAACCATCCATCCAAACCGGCATTTATCAGCCAAACAGATATTTCTGTCTGAGGCTGTTGTATAAAAATAGAGTTTATATATGTTAACATGTTCTTGAGTTCCCTGTTAATGACTATTTAAAATAAATTGGAACCATTTTTGTCATCAAAAATTTTAATTTTCTGGTATGAGTTAAATTGGTACACTTTTGTAAAAGTAGGTGTATACTCAACATCCGTAAATCTGTGACATTTATAACTACCTCAGATTAATTAATTATTATGAATTTAAAGGTCAACTATTGTATATATACACCCATTTCAATTTCACTTGGCATTGTAATCGATTAATCGACTTTTTGTATTGTAAAGTCGATATAGCTCATCTTCGAACTTTACTTGCTAAAATTTTGGCGATCCATCTCAATTCGTTTAGAGGCTAGAGTGATTATAGCAGAGAGACAGATATGATTAATTCGTTATAGAATTTTACGCTTTATTTAATTTAGTCCAATTTCATGTCAATGGTCCTTCAAAATCTATCTATCTAATCTCATAATAACGAACCTTTAAAATGCAAAATAATGTATGTGGAAATATGTATAAATCTGTGGCATATACCATTTGGTATGCTGCCGCACAGTGCGCTTACCACAATTTTATCTCGTGTATATGGAACAGACGTAGGCTGTTCGGTTCACCATTTACACAAAATCAGACGCAAATATATATGTGACTAATATCTAAATCTACATCGATGTTTGCAACTTTAATACACTTTACTCTAAACTGGCGTCTGCAAATTTCATGTAAATCGAATAAAGATAGGCTGTTCGGTGCACCATTTTCATAAAATCGTACCAAAATATATATAGGAGCTATATCTAAATCTGATCCGATTTCAACAAAATATCGCATACGTCTATCTGAACTTAACTCGGTACACTGGTGCACCATTTAGATGAAATCGGACGAAACTATTGCTAAATCTGAACAGATTTAAAAAAATACTCCACAGACATCAAACCGGTCTTAATTAAATACGCTGTGCAAAATTTGTTTGAATCGTAGTTTGGTGCACCATATACCAAAAATCGATATCATAATATGAACCGATTTTCACTAAACTTCGTATACGTCAATATGGACCTTATTTAATACTCTGTGCAAAGCTTTGTATCAATCGAACAATCCTTGGGAGTTTGGTGCACCATTTACATAAAATCGGACGAAACTATATATGGGAGGTATATCTGAACAATCTTCCAATAAAAATTCACGACATCAAACTGGACTTAAGTCAGAACGCTATGCAAAACACTGCCTGAATCGGACAAATATTGGGGGTTGGTGCGTCATTTACTAAAAATCGGACCAAACTAAATATGGGAGCTAAATTTAAATCTGAACCGATTTCCACAAAACTTCGTATACATCAATACGAAGCTAATTCAGGACGCTGTACAAAATTTTGTTTTAATCGGACAAATATTGGGTGTTTGGTACACCATTTAGATAGAAGTCGGACGAAAATATATAAGGGAGCTATATCTAAATCTGCACCGATTTTCTCCAATTTCAATAGGGCTTGTCCTTGGGCCAAATAAGTGAGCTGTGCCAAATTTCATCTAAATTGGCTCGCAAATGCGGTCTGTAATTTGTTTACAAGAATATGGAAATGGATAAATAAACACGGAAAGTGATTCTATGCATATCCTCAAAAGGCACCATGGGTCTATCTCGTTTCCTTATGCCTGTTACAAACATATGCACAAAGACATAATACCCTGTACCACAGTGTGGTGAAAGGAATAAAAAATGTTTACGTTTTACGTAGGAATTATAGTTATCCATGAAATCCCATATTCGAGAAAGTTTGACAAATGGTCCGAGGTGATCCTATAGATACAGAAGCGGCCCCATTCAACATTCATACTTTCTCATTGGTTTTTGAAACCTCTTAATGGCTAGCCTTGTATATTTTCGAAGCTGCACAGTAAAGCACTGATTTATGCATACATTTTAATTTATGACGATAATTTATATATTTAAAGAACAATTCTTATGATTTATCTGATTAGATCGGCGAATTAATTATCGGCAAAAAATTTGTTTGGCTACATATATAAATATTTTATGATACTAATGTTTAGTTACTCATATACACACATATGAACGAAATTAGAACATATGTATTTAGCTTTCGTAATTACGCATTGAAATTGTATTCGATTCATTTTCAATTATGTGGACCACACCTATTTGTCATGTGATGCATATATGTGGAACATTCTCTAAAATCTATAGAAATAGTTTATTTGTAAACCAAATATTCGGATTTACTGAAAATTAATTAAGCAATTATTTAATAGCTTATGTTATTACTACAAATTATGACAAACATCATTTTCAAATTAGTATGTGTTGTAGTTGGTGTATTATTCAGTTAGAGTTATTTTGATATCATTTGTGTTTGTCAGGGATACAAAATGGTTTTAAAAAGGATAATCAATATTGAAGATGTCATATAAACAAATATCGCCCATTTGCTGCAAGAGTGACATAAATCATTCAAAGTCGAGATAAAGTACAGGTCGAATTTATTATCCGAATGAAATGAAATTTGTGCACGGATCTCTTATTTGACCCAAGGATGAAACCTATGGAGAAAATCAGTTCAGCTATAACGAAATTACTACGATTGTTTCAGTAGATTATCATTTAAACATGGATTGTAATATACCTTAATTAATAAATATTTATAATTTTGAGTTCCTACATCTATATAAGATCCGTATAGACAAATTTAAAACAAAACATGTGAAAAAGTGTTAAGTTCGGCAGAGGCAGAACATTGAATTCCCTCCACCAAATGTATTCTGAAATAAATTTAAAATGAAAATATAGGGAACATACCAAAAAGTGGATCTATACCGACAATTCTACAATCCGTTTATGTACACAAAATAATTGTTTTCCTAAAATCCTAAAAACGTGGACCGATATTGATTACGCATGTTATAGTGGAACATGTGTATAAAATCATTAAACTACTGCAATTTAGAGTGTAAAGTTATATGAGGCTATACCTAAAGTGGGACCAATATTGATTACATAGCTGGGAATTTGGGAATATTGGAGGGGATATGCCTAATTAATGACCGATATAGCTCAACTTCGAACCCAATAATTTGGATGTGTGTCTCAACACTTTCCTTCCGGAGGTATCATTATATGGGGGAGATGCCTAAATTCTGGGCAATATTTCATCATCTTCAGGTTCGAGTTTTTGTATCACGTTATGCTTAGAAGGCGGAATGATTGCAACAATTTCGAGTTATGAATATCCCCTATTCTATGGTAGAATACGCCTATATGGGTACAACCATTCGGAACAAATGAGATATCTATTTTAATGTGGGACTACCCCTTAAAAGGGGCGAATATTAATAATTTTTAATGGGGAGATTTATTATATACGACTACAAAATACCAAAATAGCGAAAATTGGAGTGAATCCATATTTGTAATTTTTAGTGGAGAAATTTGGTATCCAAGTAGAACCCAATGTTCCAAATTTCAGCTAATTCGATTGGAAAGCGTGCTGTGCAATATTTCATGTAAAGCGAACAGATATAGGCTCCACTACATCTAAATCGATTTGAAACATAGGCTTATTGGTTTAATTTGTAGATATTTTTTTTTTTTATTTGTAGACATGATAGAGAACAATCAAATTTTACTCACTATTTGGAAATTAGAAACATTATTCTATACATTTCCGTATAACTTTAAAATTTGTATGTCTGATATGGAAGTTTACTGTTACGAAATGAGGTGTTGAAATGTTGTAAATTATTCAAATCAATAACCATCGCAACGAGAATCAACAATTGTTGTTCAATTGCAAACCAAATAGTAAGCCGTGTTGTGACAACAATTTTTATTTACCCAAATTCATTTATGTGCAGAACACACATACACACTCAACATATCTTTATGTACATATGCAAATCAATACATTTCACGTTTTTATACCCTCCACCATGAGGTGGAGTGTATATTAAATTTCTCATTCTGTTTTGCAACACCTCGAAATATTCAGCTGAGTATATATATATATATTTTTGATCAGAATATAATTCTATGTCGATTTAGCCATGTCCGTCTGCTTGTTGAAAACACGATAGAGCTCGCAATATTGAAGATAGTTCCTTGAAATTTTGCACCAAAAATTATATTATTACTTTGATGTTTGGTATTGATATTGGGTCGTCGTGTATCGTAAGGATACACCAACATTTTCGTAATTTTCGATTAAAAATGCAGCTAAAAATGCAGCTAAATTTTTGGTGGTACATTTGCCAACCCATAAGAACTTAAAAACCAGTAAGGAAAGCAGTAAAGTCGAACTGGGCCGACTATATGATACCCTTCAGCACATTGGGTATATTCTACATATGTCGGGTATATTCTACATATGTAGGAACATTGACATGAAATTGAACAAACCTAAATGCCATTTTGCAACTTTTATTCTAAATTTTGAAAAATCGACTTAAAGCAAACTTAACCCACGCTGTTCGTTGTGCTGCACACACCATAATGAATGTCTTTGGTCCACCAACTACCTTAGATTGGACGAAAATATATATGGTAGATATATTTAAATTTCAACCGATTTTCACGAAACTTAACACACATCAGTCAAGACTTAATTCAGTACGCTATGCCAAATTTCGTTCATGTCGAGATATATACGGGGACTTTGATGCACCATTTATATGAATTGGACGAAAATATATTTGGGAGCTATATCTAAATCTGAACCGATTTTAACGAAACTTAGCACACATCTATCTGGGCTGAATTCAGTACGCTATGCCAAATTTCGTTCATATCGAAAGATATACGGGGACTTTGGTGCTCCAATTACATAAAATCGGACGAAAATATATATGGGAGCTATATATAAATCTGAACCGATTTTAACCAATTTCAATAGGGTTCGTCCTTGAGCCAAATAAATGAGATGTAAGGGATTTTGTCACTTCAAACATCCCGAAAATACTTTGCAGAAAGTAATTGTATGCGTACGTGCCTTGAGGCTATACCTAAAACGGGCCAATACTGATTACATTACCGACCATTTGTAGTTATCATTATAATAGGTGCCTAATTTAAGACTGATAGAGCTCAATTTCGGAACTAACATCACAATACCACACTAAATATTCAAATACCGAAAATCGGTCCCATATAATGATATGGGGGCTAGGCCTAAAAGCGGGCCGATATAGTTCATTCTCGAACCTTACATTCTAGTTTTTGATCTCGATATTCTCCACAGGTAGAATGATTACAACAGAGTTTTAGAATCAAACCCTAAGCCTAAACTATTTTCTTATAAAGCGTTAAATTCGGCCGGGACAAAATTTGGATACCATCCACCATAGGTACACTGGCAGATACTTGAAATAAAAATATAGGGAACATACCAAAAAGTGAACCTATACCAATAATTCTACAAACCGGTTTATGTAAACCATTATGTACACCAAATACAAACTTCAGCAATTTTTTAATGAAACCCCCAAAGCGTGGACTGATACTAATAACGCATGGTAGAATATACAATCTTCAAACTACTGCAATTTAAATTACATAGTGTAGGAACTAGCCAATATTTGGGGTTATGATTATATGAGGGCTATGTCTAATTAATGACCGACATATGTCAATTTCAAACCCAATATTTTTGTTTTGTGACTCAATTCTTTAATTCAGGAGGTATAATTATATGGGGGAGATAGCTAAATGCTGGCCGATATATTTCATTATCGTTAGGTTTGAGTTTTTATCACGATTTCCTTAGAAAGCGGACCGACAACCGATGGCTAAATATTCTTAGTTTAATATATGAAGGGGTTTATATGGGAACAACCCCTAAAAAAGGGCGAATATTAATAATATTTTTGTAAGAAGATTTGTTACGAAATTCGAGTACAAACTACTAAATTACAGCAAATTGAGGTTGTCTTATATGGGGCCTACCCAAAAAATGGGTCTATATTTTTGGTGAAGAAATTTGGTACCCAAAAAGAACCCAATGTACCTTCTTTTAAAAAACGCGCTCAAGAACACCAAAAATACCGAAAATTGGCGGTTCCGTTATATGGGGGCTACCAGAGAAAGTGGACCGATATTTATAATTTGCAGTGGAGACATTTAGTACCCAATAAAAACCCATTGTACCAAATTTTAGCGAATTCGGTTTAAAAACGGCCTTAAAATGCCGTAAATTGGGGGTACCGTTATATGGGGGCTACCAGAAAAAGTGGATGGTATTTATAATTTGTAAAGAAGACACTAGGGACCCAAAATGAACCCAATGTAATATACTTTTTAGGGTCGGAAATCAATATTTCGATGAGTTACAAACGGAATGACAATATACTCTCCATAATATGATGGAGGGTATAAAAGGAGTTATATGGGCACTACCCCTAAAAGGCGGCGAATATTAATAAGTTTTAGGAGGGAGATTTTTTTCTGCTATATTTTTTAAACAAATATAGCAGATTACATCAATATTTTCATTATATTAATGACATACACACACCTAAAAATTAATTTAAAAATATCTACATAATCTAAATACCATGATGAATCAAATGATATCAAAATCACACAAGTCCGTGTAGCGGTTTGTAAATCACAGCGACAACAAAACAAGATATTGAGGAAAAATATTTGTTTTTGGTTCGAAAAAATAATGTCATCATATTTATTTTTTAATTTTATCCAAGAAATTTCAGAAAAAATGTTGGGGTTATTCTGCTATTTTACCCGAATTTCGCCGAAAAATTGACATATATAAAAATAATCACTTTTTGTGTATACGTATACGCCTTGGCGATTATATCAAGACCATTCCGATATTTTTCGAAATTTCATTTGACGGCTAAGATGTGCCATATGTTGCATTGAAGTACCCAAAAAATCTTAAAACGCAAATAATTACCGAAAACTCCATATGCCATTAACGCGCATCCGATTTCGGTGTGCACCCTAAAAAAATACATCGATCTATACCGATTTCAATGTTGTACATGGATTTGCCAGCTCACACTATTTTTGAGATAAATTGGGTACATCTCTCTTTCGGCTGAAGTTTTTAAAGTTCTCTTTTCGAAAGAGATCAAAATCCGTATCAGGTCATTTATTGAAGCGGAAATGATCCACAGAAAACTCAAATAAATCCGCGATATTTTCAAAAACATTTTTTGCCAAATTTCGTGTTTTTGGAAGGCCAGTTCCCGCCGTTCTAGTAGATTGATTTTCACGATGAAGATTTTATATCATCCGAAACGTAAAAAACTCATTGATCACGGTATTTCGATATTTAGAAATTGTTGTTTGCGTATTAAAGCTAGAAGTAAAATTAAAAAAAAAAACTCAAAATCGAGCTTCAAAATGTCATTTAAAGGTAGATGCAGTTAAAGTTTTGTAAAATGATACATAAGTGGCGTAGTCCTAATTTTTTTGGCTTCTAGTTTTACTTTGACACGAAGACCGTGCAATAAGTGGCTTAGTCACAAATCGATAGAGAACATAAAAAAACTGGTTCACCTCAACCGGTTTTTACACATTTTTTTACATTAAAGTAGACACAGCTTCCACCAAAATAAAGTTTGGAGGCCAATATCATGAACAGTTTGCAACGACAGACCAATTAACTCAAAACTATTCACTTTTTTCATATACTTAAGTAATTCCTGAGTTATAAAGGGGTGAACCTCCGCTTCAGCTATGTTAAAAATTGGCAATATTGCCCATATATATAGTGTGGTGAAATAAGAACACAATGTATTAATTTTCAGCGAATTCAGTTGAAAAATGCACTCAAGAACACCAAAATACCGAAAATTTGGGGGGGTACACTTATATGGGAGTTATGCCTTTTTCATACATGACCTGCCTGCAGACAAAAGACAACTCTATGCAACATTTTCTCAATTCGTTCAGAGGCTAGAGTGATTACAACAGACGGGCGGACATTAAATCGCCATAGAATTTTAGCCTGATCAAGAAAATATATATTTTATAGGATTGAAAATGTAATATATCCTCCATATTTTGGTAGAGGGTATAAAAATGGATAACCCGTTACCTAACTGGTAAGATAATTGGGTGTTTATAAGGGCGACTACTGGTATACTTTCTCTCAACTCTTAATAGAGATCTCCATTCTTTACAATGAAGGTAATAAAGCCATCATTGTTTTTTTACAACCAAAATATTTACGTACTTACTGTTGAAGAAGGGCAAGATGAAATAATTGTATCATACATAGTTTTGTATATGCAAATACTTTATCAAATGTGTCCCATATATTAGAATTGTACATTGCCCTTTGAATCACTTCTTGTAAATTTAAATTTATCTTTTGATTTCTTATAGCTTGGAGCCACTGTACTGTGCTGTCCTAATGCATATGCAACAATGCAAATAAAATGAAGCGACAACAAGACAAAAACAATTAATAACAGAAGACAAATAAATAAAAGAATAACATGAACCCGAAAAAGAAACCACGGATTACATTTGGCATTCTTTTCGTTCGCACAATCAGTCGTCGTAACGTCGTGGAACAACAGCAAAAGTAAATCAAACGTCAATTCGGTAAGAACGGCTCGAACGGCAGCGGTTGGTTGCTGCTGAAGTCTGAAGACAAAAAAAAAAAAAAAACGTGACGACAAATTCCGTATTAACAGATCAGAAAGGCAAATTTATTGTCGGTGAATTTTTATTTATTTCTTCGAATTTTTTTTGCAGCCTTAAAAAAAGAAAATCGTTCACATCAAAAAATGTAAAGTGAATAATGTTAAAATACCTACATATACGATAATTTTTAAATGTTAACAAGGCAATCGGAAAATCAAGCCTTGTCGTAAATAACAGTGACACCTCCTTATTTAAACTGGGAAAATACTGTAACAACTACTCTTCCTTATTATCCTCAATCGTAAAGAAGAACGAAAAAATCTGTGACGATTAATATAAATTTATGTGTTGTGTGCTGTTGTTGTGGTTTTTATATTTTAATAAAATTAATTAAATACAAACTATTTTAATTAAATGGTCATTTGTGCCAACAAAATGCAAAGGTCGTCCCCATAAATACATATATCTATAAATTATTCTTTATTTATTTTTGTTGTTTTTTTTACAAATAGTGTGCCACAAAAATATACAAAAACAATCAATTGTAATAGCTCAATAAATTAAATAGAAAACAAAACAAAAAGAAAAATAAAATAATGTCAATGAAACAAAGAAATTGAATTACAATGCAGTAAAAACAAAATAAATTTTCAAATTTCATCACAAAATTGAAAATATCATAATTACCAAGTTCTTATTGGTAATCATTGTTCGGTGGCCACGGCTTCTCAACATATTTTGGATCATTGCCGTCAATAATGTTGCTGCTTTATTACGCCAACACCGTTCTCTTTTGGTTTGGCCTACAAAATCCAAATCTCTCTGAGGGCTTGGCTAAAAAATTACATAAACATGATTTTGATTATTTGCCGCAGGAAGTTTGCATTGCCCAATGTTTGGACCGGAGAAAACAGCCAGAAACACCGACAACTACGCTACCGCCTCTTTTCCCCCTTGAGAAAAGAAATATTACAAAAATGGTAAGTTTCATTTTATATGGCATAGTTTACTCGGGAACCATGACACATTTCATCTTCTCCGCCAAACGGAGCTCCCTTCTACCGGCTGTCTTTGGGAGTCAAATTGGAGCTATCCTTTTAAATGTCCCCCTAGCTATGCTTAAAACACTACTGCAGTATTGCTGTTAGTCTTTTGAACACCGCAATGGACTAATTTTCAATTTATCAGACTCTAGCAATGGACAAATTTTTCGAGTGTTTTTTTTTTTTAATTATCAGATTTTACATGAAGTTGATTTGGTAAACGCCGTTCATTTGGTCAAAGCCAGAGTACCCCTGAACGAAACTGAAGGTGCAGAATAAAATTTTGTGTCGTTCAGTGTCCGACGACATTTGGTAAACAAAATCGTTCAATGAACGACAATAATAAACATTGAACTATGTCGTTCACTCGTTCAGTGGACTGACTCGTTCAATTGAACTACGTCGTTAACGAACGACACAAGACTATGTCGCGAGTTCATTTTAACAGCGATAGAAGAAGTTGTCGTAGGTGGATACAATTTGGTAAAAGTGCTTATTATTGGCCTAAAGAGCAACAGACAAAAATTGGATAGATCGGACCAAGATAGTGGGTCTTGAGAATTTTACTTCTTTTGGCCTATAAAATCTTTAATTTTCAACCAAACTCAATGAAAATTGGCAATTTTTATATACTTATGTCTGGAAATCAAATAAAAACAAAACTGGATAGATCGGACCAAGATTTGGTATACCTTCCCACATAGTGGGTCTTGAGAATTTTATCCTAAAAATCTATAAATTTCAACCAAATTCAACTAAAATTGGCAATTTTTATCTACTTAGGCCCATAAAGCAATTGATAATAAAATGAATAAATCGGACCAAAATTTGGTATACCTCCCATACAAAGGGCCTTGAAAACTCCGCTTTTTGTGCCTATAAAATCGTATATATTCTGCTAGATTCGATGAAAATGTACAGTTTACTTAAAATTGGGACGAAGACAATAATAAGTGTTACAATTTAGTTGTTGGTTGACGTTTCAGAACGCTTACCATACAAAGGGCAATTAATAAGTAATTATATTCCTGAATAAGTAACTATTCTAAACCATAAAATAACTATTTCACTATTTACCACTATATTTCTATCGTTATTTTTATTAATAACAAAATATGTCATACACACTAGTTACTACATATATTATTGATTTATCATTCATCAGATTTTCAGAATATACATCAGGAATAAATTTAATATTTCCTTCCCAAATGTACGATATTGTATCATCTATGTTATAATTTCGGGCCTTTATTTTATGGCTGTTCAAGAATATAACAGGGTAGGATTGTTATATAAAATACTGAATAAAATCCTTATTTGACTCGGCTCTTCCAAATATTTGGGTTGCTCAAATAAAAAAGAATTAGGACGAAACTTTTTTAAACTTTTTTGTTCTACTCCACTAATTAAAAAATGGCGTGGATAGCTGAAAACTCCATATTGTCTCTATCTACATAAAAACAACATTTAATCCTAGTTTTTAACATTCCAAGCAACCAAAATAAACAATTTTATAATAACCGTTAAATTAAATATTCAAAGATTTTAGCATCAGAAAAATGTATCAATTTTTCGAAAAAATGAGAAAAATCAGTTTGTCAACAATTATCAGTATCAATACCAAATTTCACATTTATTTTACTTGGAGTGTTTTCTATAAATTCTCATCAATAAATTTGTCCTTCGAGGGAGTTGGTTTTGACCATTTTTGGCCGCGGTCGTGACATTGTGCATCGCAGTTTCTATAGAAGTTATTAACGTAACATTTTATGAAAATATATCGTTTTCAAGTAAAAAAACCATATTTATTCAGTTTTAATCATGGTACAATAACACAAGGTAGGTAGCTTGAGGTGGATAACAAAAAAGCAACTATGCACGTGTGGCCTCTTCTGCCAAAAATAAAATAAATATACGCAACAAGTTTTTGTGTTTATTTGACATTTTTTCAACACAAAACTAAAATCGCGAAAAATGAATAAAAGGTTATGATTTCTTCCCAAAATCCAGTAGGGAAAACCATAAAATGTTTCTTTCATCCATAACAAAGTAATTACTTCCAGAAGAACATGTTAAAAACTTTATTTTCATTTTATTAAATTTGAATATATTTCAATGTATTTTGAATTTATTTGACATTGTATTCAAAACAATACACACACATACACAAAATATTTACTTTGATTTGATGGAACAAGCCACCTTGAGAAAAAATGTAATCAGTTGGTAGCTGTGCCCTACCTTGTAATTATTATACCATGGTTTTTATATAGGTATGAAGCTCTTACCATACATCATTAATTTCGATACATACGTATCGAATATCGGAATAAATAACTGTCGCAAGGTTTGAAATTTCTAGTTAATAAACTTATTTAGACACACGGGTTTTTATTTTTTATAGATGTTTTTGATATATATCCATTCCATTTCGTAAGTATTTCGTGTTATACACTTTTCAAATAAATCAATTGAGAACGGCTGGACCGACAGTTGTCGGTAATTACGGTAGGAAGGTTTTAATGAAATAAATTTTTAAGAAAAATCCGCGAAAATCTTGCAAAAATTATTTTAAATAAACGGCTGGACCGATTTGACCTAAAGTTTCTGTTGAAGTGGAAAGGTTTTAATGAAAAAACATTTTGAGAAAAATCCGCGAAAATGTTGCAAAATATTTTTTGAAAAATATTAGCATTTCCACACGTTTTATATCGACGCCTCCGGAGAATAGTATGCTTAGTCTGAAAAGTGAGTTTTTCAGGAGAAGCTCTCAAAGTTTACGGGCGTTATCTCGGGAGCGGTGTGAGATTGAACATTGAGTGTTTTACTGATTTTAACGAAATTTAAATATAACTTTGGTAGCACGTCTAAATTTAATATTTTTTTACTAGCAGATTATAGCTAAAAACGACTTAGAATACTTTAGCATGGACAAACATTTCATAAGAAGCCGGCTAAGTCGACTTAGCATGTTTTGTTACGGACCTTTCTATTCTGATTAGTCATCTAGGTGTACATAGCATGTTCTGGTTTGGAACAAAATGGTGATACATTTTATTGTCATTATACTTAGACGAACTAAGATTATAATATACTAGCGGGACCCGTTGCGCTTCGCTGCCCCTGCTGAAGTTATCAAATTAAAATTTAGATATGATCAATCAGTAAGCATCCTATATACAGCTGCAATATTTACTAAATAATTATTTACTAAAATTAGGTAAACCCTGGTATTTTTATATGCTCGCATTAACACTACAAAAAAGTGTGAAATGTCCATGTTATAGTAGTTATTAAATAATTCGCTGTTTTCTGTAATGGTGGCAATTTTTGTTTTCTTGAGACACACTTTTTTCACAAAGTAACAATATAAAAATTATAATGTCAATACTTTTCATCAATTTTACACAATCGATCGCTGTTACATCCGCCATAAAATGGTATTTAAAAAAAATAGTGGTGTATCTGAATTTTTCCTATCCCAGTCTCTGACTTTTTCCAGATAATAAAACGATTTATAATTAAAATGCACACTACTCACTTCAATGTTTTTATTTTTTTTGAAAACCAATTAACATTTTGTTTGACATTAACATTATAATGTCAACCAATTTTTTTTTCAATTTTTCATACATATCGACGCCTCCGAACCATAGTATGCTAAGTCTGAATAGTGAGTTTTTCAGTAGAAGCTTTCAAAGTATGGAAGTTTCTTTAATCGTACGTGCCATGCTAAGTACATTTTTGCTTATAACTTTGGTTTGGATTGGCCGATGATCACCAAAATTTCAGTGAATTTAAATTAAGGACCGTAGTATCTAAAAACGTAGTATCTAACTTTAAAACATGCCAAGTCGACTTAGCATACTAAGGTTCAGAGGCGTCGATATGTATGTATTTCAAAATATATCCTCATTGGATGATGAGTATTTGTTTTCATGTTACTCAACCATATTTCAAGCCTTAAGATATACCCATAGAAAATGTTCTACATATGTATATTCTTTCAAATAGATGTGCTTTTGATGATATTACTCCTCAGTTTTATCTAACCTATGTTAATTCCATGGGATCGCATGACTTACTATGAATATTTAAGTAAAATCTGTTTGGTGGTTTTTGAGTCCATAAACAATATTTTATCTCTTTTCTACGTATGGATTTAAATGCAATGTAGTCATGTTGAGTGAATGATGCCTATTTACACTCACGTTACTCAGGAATAGTTTGAAGTCGGTTCAATTTACATGTCCATAATACTTGAGGTATGATTACGTTCGATGCTATAATACCGCATCCTCGGGAAATCATTGAAGTTTATATAGCATATGTTATTCCCAGGGCAAGTTATGACCTTCTGTGAAAATCTCAGTAAAATCTTTTCAGCATTTTTAGAGTCTATGAGGTATGTTTACTATTGATGCTATAACTCCGCATCCTCGCGGAATTTTAAAAGTTTATATAGCCTATGTTACTTTCAGGGCATGCCCCGACATACAGTGTAAACCTCATTAAGATCTGTTCAGCGGTTTTGGCGTCTATCGGTAACATACAAATATTTTTTTTCTATTTATGTATACACATAGATAGTTTTTTTCAATTAATTGTAGAAAATTAACATATTTTGAGAATTGTCCATAATTGACAATTACTTAAAGATATACGTTGCCTATTTTCACCCTAAATATGTCCAAAAAGAACTACGAAGAGATGAAACCATAAAGGTTCGATATAAAATTTTTGGAAGGTTTTCGCGCTACTAACAGAAACTTTTTTCATTTCCATAAAAAGATTTTCTTCCATAAAAACCTTCCCACTGTAATTACCGACAGCTGACAGAAACTTTGAGTCAAATCGGTCCAGCCGTTCTCAATTGATTGGCTCCATTTTTTATATAGATTATTAAAACAAGTGGAAAAGCGTTAAGTTCGGCCGGGCCGAATCTTGGTTATCCTCCACCATAGATATACTGACAGGTACTTGAATTGAAAATATAGGGAAAATATCAAAAAGTGGACCTATACCGACATTTTTACAAACCGATTATGTAAACCACAATACAAATTTCATCCCACACAGGGACTAGGCCTAAATGCGGGTTATAGTTCATTATTGAACCTTACGTTCAAAGTTTTTATTTCAACATCCTCCGCAGGTGAAATGATTACGACAGACTCTTAGAACCAAACCCAAAATGCGGAACAAATTAGATAACTATTTTACTGTAAACCAGTAAGGAAAGCAGTAAAGTTGGCCGGGCCGACTTCGGGCAAATCGAAAAATATATAGGAATTTTGATGTACCATTTACATAAAATCGGACCAAACTATATATGGGAGCTATATCTAAATCTGGACCGATTTTCACGAAACTTGGCATACATCACTCTAGACTCAATATATATGGGAGCTATATCTAAATCAAAACCGATTTTCTTTAATTTAAATAGGGTTCGTCCTTGGGCCAAATAAATGAGATGTGCCAAATTTCATCCAAATCGGATTATCATTGCGACCTGTACTTTGTTTACAATTTAACATCAACAGATGGACGGACGGACATGCATAAATCGACCCAGAAAGTGATTCTATGCATATTCTCAAAAGGAACTATGGGTCTATCTCGTTTCCTTTTGTCTGTTACGAACATATGCACAAAGACATAATACACTGTACCACAGTGTGGTGAAGGGTATAAGGCAAGAACTAATGTCTTCTTAAATTGCTTATCTTTATTTTCCCCTTTGTTACTTAGCATGGTCTCTGTAGTTATTACTTCTCCTTTTTAGAAGCGAAATCAGATTAATATCTTAATATAAAACTAAATATAAGTAAATATTACTTTCCGCGCAATTGAACTCATATAATTTGTAAAAATGTGAAAATTGTCGCTCTTTATCAGTTGACTATTTTTTCCAAACTATAATGGAACCAAAAATACAAAATATCGCACTGTGTACAAAAAATTATAATTATGAAATTCGGTATGTAGTTTTGTATTTTATAAACAAATAGAATACGAATGGTACGGGAGAAAAGCAATGATTTTCGCAATGACTTTGTATAGGACAGAACGAGTAGAGGCAGTGTACTGAAATGTATATTTAGCTGTAAGAATTTTTTTTTTTTTTTTTGGAAATTGTAGTAAAAATTAATAAATAGGAAAGGTTAATGACAGATATCCGAATTTTATTATTTATCTTTGAGTATGGCAAATAAAATTTTTATGAAATATTTTTTGTAACAATTTCACTAAAAATTACTGGCAGTTATATGTTTTATATATAGAAATACAAAACTACACTTACAATGCCTGCCAACACCACACTAAACAACAACACCTTGATATAGATAGATAGATAGATAGATATATAAAGTGATGTT
>NW_026883071.1:0-46783 GCF_032173495.1 Musca vetustissima
TGTGGATGCATCTAAATCTATAGACATAGAAAATGTTGTTGGCAATGGAATTGAGTAAACAATTTCTTAAATTGGAAAAGTTAAAATTTAATCAAATGTTTGGAAAGTAGAAAATTTACAGAATAAGACAAAAACGAAGATGGAAAAGGCAAAAAAAAACTATGAGAGAGATAAAAATTTAATGAAAGAATTAGATGGGCAATGATAGCCATTAATAAGAATGAAAAGTGTTATCGCGATGGAGAGATACTTGAAATGTATGAAAGGCAATTTCAAGAGCTAATATTTGAGCAGATTAATGGAAAACCAATTAAAGAGTAGATGGATTTTGAGGCGAGATATCTTAAGTTGTATTCAGTGGTGATCTACTCTTTTTTTAGAAAAACTTAAAAGAAAAAGTTTTCTGATTTAGTTTGCATGGGCATTGAATTTTTTTTCTTTTCAGCTTGTAGTACTTCTCAAACCGGCCAGAAAATATGCAGAGAATCGCTTTCTCACTCGGTTTAGTCCGTACGTCCGTCTGTTCAAATATTTGTGTAAACAATGTACAGTTCTCTCTAATGAGACTAAACTTGTCACAGCTCATTTATTTAGCCCGCGGGCGAAAGGTACTGCAATTTGGGAAAATCGGTTCAGATTTACATACAGCTCTTATATGGTACGCCAAATAACCAATGTTTGAGATACAATTGCACACCGTATCGAACTGATACATTTCTTGTCGGTTCAGATGTAGATATAACTACAATTAAAACTTTTTGTGCGATTTTATGCGAAAAGTGCACCTAATAACCGCATTGCATGCTGTTCTGTAGCAAACCGAATGGCGCATATCATTATATCCACAAGGTGGAGTGTATATTAAATTTCTCATTCTACCTGCAAAAATTCACGTGAGACCCCATATTATTGATCAGAGCTTTGAAATGTTGCACATACATTGCCAATACTTCTAAGATTGAAAATGGGTTTTTTCGGTTCACTTTTAAAAGTAATTCTCATTTAACGGTACCCTCGAATAATCGGCGTGTTGAGCACGTTTTCCAACCAAATCGTCTGATATTTGGTATTTTGGGTTCTTACTGGGTAGAAAGTCTTCCTACTAAAATATCTATGTTGGTTCACAATTTAAAGTAACCCCTATTGAAGGGTACATCCAAAATGTTGGCATTTTGGGAAGGTTAAGCACGAATTTAAAGCGAATTGCATATAATTTATTACTTTGGATTCACCTAGGCTAGAATATCTCCTTACATAAAGTTATCATATTTGCGGTATGTTTGGACATAGCTCGTAAAATTTCCCTTTTCCGATCTGAGTATATAATTTTAATTTTCCAAACTAATAAATCAACTAGCAGACAATTTACAATGACATAGTAATTACATTAAGTTTTCGATTTTTTTTAAAACTTTTGAATGCACATGGTAGAGTGTAGAACTTAACGATTTGCTTTATATTTGTGTTCACCACAGTGTGGTACAGTCTTTGTGCATATGTTTGTAACAGGCAAAAATAATCGAGATAGACCCATGTTTTCCTTTGAGAATATGTATAGAATCATTTTTTGAGTCGATTTTTTCATGTCCGTCCGTCCGTCCGTCCATGTATTTTTGTTAACAAATTACGAGTCGCATTTATGATCCGATTTGGATGACATTTGGCACAGGTCACTTAATTGGCTCAAGAACGAACCCTATTGAAATTGAGAAAAATCGGTTCAGATTTAGATATAGCTCCCATATATATTTTAGCCCGATTTAAGGTAAATGGTATACCAAAGTCCCTATATATCTTTCGATTTGCATGAAATTTGGCATAGCGTAATGAATAAGGTCTAGAATGATGGGTGCAAAGTTTTGTGAAAATCGGTTCAAATTTAGATATAGCTCCCATATAGTTTTAAATTGTGTACCAAAGTCCCTATATACCATTCGATTTGCACGAAATTTGTCACAGCGTAATGTGTAAGGTCTAGAATGATGTGTGCAAAGTTTCGTGAAAATCGGTTCAGATTTAGATATAGCTCCCATATATAGCTTCGTCCGATTTTAGGTAAATAGTCCACTAAAGTCGCTGGAAATGTTTTGATTTGCACGAAATTTGTCATAGCGTACTTAATTAAGGCTAAAATGACGTGAGCTAAGTTTCGTGAAAATCGGTTCAGATTTAGATATAGCTCCCATATATATTTTCGTCCGATTTTATGTAATTGTTGCACCAAAGTCCCTATATATCTTTCGATTTGCACGAATTTGTTATAGTGTACTGAATTAACTGTAGAATGATGTGTGCTAAATTTCGTGGAAATCGGTTCAGATTTAGATACAGCTCCCATATATTTTTTCGTCCGATTTTATATAAATGGTGCACCAAGGTCCCTAAATATCTTTCGAGTTGCACGAAATGTGGCATGGCGTACTGATTTAGGTCTAGAATGATGTGTGCTAAGTTTTGTGAAAATCGGTTGAGATTTAGACAAAGCTCCCATACATATTTTCGTCCGATTGTATGTAAATGGTGCACCAGCAGAAAATGAGTTTTATGTTTTCAATTTACACACACTTTCTATGGAACAGAAGATCTTAAACAGCTTCTCAATTAGAGTGTGTAAGAGATATTCATATGATTTTTTTACGCCACATGAGGTCTATTATAACGAACATTAACTCGTAAATCACGTTTTTTTTTAGTTATGCCTCTCTTGCAGAAAATGAGCGATATGTAGAATATACCCGAAGTGGTGAAGGGTATCATATAGTCGTCCCATCCGACTTTACTACTTTCCTAACTGGTTTTTGTTTGGAGCTGCAGGGTGATCTAAATGGAAGTGAACAAAGAGAAAATTCGGTACATTTTACAGTTTTTCTTTCACAAAGGCACAAATACAAGCCAAGCGGCTAAAATTGTGAATGGTGTTCCTGGTTCCGATACTGTACCAGCCAATTATGTGTAATTTTGGTTTCGTAGATTCCGTTGAGGAAATTTTGATGTTAAAGATGTACCTCGCATAGGTAGGCCAGTCGTCGAAAATGACTATAAAATCGGAGAAATTATCGAAGCTGACTGGCATGTTAGCAGTCGTAACTTCGTAACAAAATATTTCCCCAACCTAATATTTTGGATTTCTATGTCGTAACAAATCTTCCTACCAAAAATTATTAATATTTGACACCTATTGGGGTAGTCCCCAAATAACTCCTTTTTATATAAGATGTTTGTTAAATATTGATGAAGTAATGAAATCAATTTCGATTTAAATATAACATCCATACAAAATTTCCTCCGATTTTATGTTAACGGTGTACCAAACTCCCAAGGTTTATCCAATTGTGACAGCATTTTGGACAGCACATATACCATATACTTTCGTCCGGTTTTAGGTAAATGGTTCACCGAAGTGTCTATATTTGTTCCATTTCCACGATATTTGGCAGATGGTAGTATTAAATATTAAAATTGTATTAAATACAGATTGATGACGAATTTTGATTGGATTTCGTATTTCGTTTGATTATCTCTCAATTATCCTCCATAGATGCTATGCTTGGTCTGTCTACAGGATATTATACATGTGAGCATCTCTCTCAAAGTAGGAAAGGGTATTATATAGTCGCCCCCGTCCGACTTTTGAACATTTCTCACTGGTTATTTATATAAAAATAGTTTTCGCTTGTTGGGGTTGTCCTTCTTCCATCATATAATATGGGGAAAATTCTGCACTAGAGATTGAAAGTTTATACCCTACAAAGATTTAGTCGAAATAAAACATTAAAATATCATGTTCCTCATTTAGGCATATACCCCATATAATTATTCCTCTTCATTTTCGGTATTTTAATATTTAGAGTCAAAGATGGTATTGAGAAACAAAAGTATAAAGTCCTCATTTTCGGTATGTTTAATATTTAGAGTGAAAGATTGTATTGAGAAACAAAACTATAACTTCCTCGTTTAGGCATCACCCCTTACATAATGACAACTCCCAATTTTCCGATATCTTCTAGCATATAACTTTGCTCTAAAAAATTGAGAATTTTTGGGATTTAAACACGTGTTCCACTATTTTATGTGTTATCAATATCAGTCCATGTTTTAGAGATTTTAAGATTTCAGGAAATATTCCCATTAAAAATTTCCCAACTATCGATTTATTCAGAAAGTTTGTTTGTTTGTTTTTCTCTGGCTTTCCATAATTTTCTCACCATTAAATATTTATTTTTAGTAATATTTAAAATTCGTGAATATTTTAGAGTAACTACAATAACAAAGCCAGACCACCAAATGAAAACAAAAGAAAATTAACAAATGGGAGAAAAAGGAAAGACAACAAAAGGATTTAAATGCCATTGCAATTGCGGCTTAAACTGTTCGTGACAACAAAAGCACCTACAAAGACAATGACTATAAAACTAAAACAAAAACTCAAGAGAGACACTACAAACAATATCTCCCCGTCTATGTGGCGATTATATCCTTTGAAGGAAAAAAAAAGACCAAGAAAAAAAATAACAATCCTTAGTTTGACGTTAGTTAAAAATACATTGCAAAAGCTTAGCACCGGACTTAAGCTGTAATTTCATGAATAGTTAAAAAGTAGCAGACAACACTGGGCATAGAAACCAAAGAAAAAAAGAAAATTACTGAGCGGGATATATTTTGTAAAGTGTTGAAATCACCATTGTCGGCTAAAGGATACATGCCTTGTTGTCAGTGCATGTGAAAGAAAGTGTGAGAGAAAAATTTTATATATGTAAGTAATGTGGTAATAAATTACTTAAGACAAAAGAGGTAGTGTATTAGTGGAGGTGTATTGAAATTCTATGAAAAAAGAACGGAATGGAGTTAAACGCTTTGGTCTGCTATTTTTAAGGAAATACATTAAAAATGGTAACTTTGTGAACACTTTCGTTAAACTTTTCATGAAGGAATTTTCCAATGAATAGAATTTTAGTGGCTGCCAATTAATTGTTAAAGTCTTTAAAATTGCAATACAATTTTTTATTACATTTAAAAATCTCCCACTGACATTTACTGAAAAGTAAAAAAAAACGCTAAACCTACAAGTACTTTACCTACATCCGTTTTGTCGTTCTGCGCAAAATATATTTGCCCGTTTTTTTTCGTGTTTTATAAATATTTACTTTTAATACCCGGAATGTTGTCAATGAATTTGAATCAATTTGAACAAATGGAATGTAAATAAAAATCATTGAATTGTAGAAAAAAAGACAGCTGTTGCTTAGCTCTTAATTCCATCCTGGCGTTCCAGTTATTAAAAATAATATCCATCAACAAATGTTAAGCACAACCGGATTAAAGTTGGCATACAATACAATCCATAAAAAAGCAAAACAAACAAAATCAATATTGACAATAACAGGAATGCCAGAATTGACTGATGAAATTAAAAAAAAATAAAACTAAGCATAAAAACCTATGGTCGGTGGGGCCATACGTCTCCTTGCCTATGAACAAGTAATTGTATTTAACTATAAATACAAATTTATTAGGAAATGTATTGACGTAAATATCAATGGAATATGTTGCTGAAGTAATGACATTTGTCAATTATTTTCAATGCGAGAAGAATATTCCATTGTCATTGCAAAAAAAAAAAAAAAAAAAATTAGTTCAACATATCGTCATCATAAATGCAAACGGACGTATTTACACGTTTACTAATTTTATAGGAGAAGCAAAACACGTTATAAAATATATATAAAATATATATGTATATATATATAAAACTTTTTGAAAGTTTAACTGCACTATAGAGCCGTATTTATTGCTTGAAAAATATATATTTTTTTTGTTTTTAAAGGTTTGATGTCAGGTACGTCCTTTTGACTTAATATTTTCTGAAGCAAAAGGACGTTACTACACACAATTGTAGTACAACAAAGTGGTTAATAATTATCCGATTGAGATTAAAATTTGTACATCGTACCAAATTGAGTTTGGTACGTCCGGAGTGACGTGTGTTAAGTTTTGTTGAAATCGGTTCAGATTTAGACATAGCTCCCACACATATATATTTGTCTGATTTTATGTAAATGGTGCATTAATGCTCCTATGTTTTATTCGATTTGCACGAAATTTAGCATAGCGTACTGTATTAAGTCTAGAGTGATGGGTGATAAGTTTCGTGAAAATCGGTTCAGATTTCGATGTAGCTCCCATATACAGTTTCGACCGATTTTATATGAATGTTGCACTAAGGACATAAAATATTTCTGCGATAGCGATATAACTTTGCACAGTGTACTTTCCCACCCAGTGGGAAACAAAAATACCTAGTTATAGCCGATTAATTAAAAAAAATGAAGAAAAGCCTTAAAATACCTAATTTTGGGGTACCGTTATATGGGGGCTACTGTAAAAAATTGGCCGATATATCTCATTTTGAATATCAAATATCCCAGAAGTAACATTAATATAAATTCAGAATTTCTATTTTCGAGCTTTAGTTTTTTTACGGGAGCGTAGTTACGTCTGTTTGCATTAACAAAAACATAATATTGTAGTTACGTCCGTTTGAATTTCTTTAATAAGATCGCTGTTTTTGACGATAGATGTCTAAAATTTTGTGTAACAAACATTTCATATTGAAGAAAATTAGAAGAAAAGTGTTCGGTTGTACCAAATTCGGATGAAATCTATGACAATTGCCATAAAAATAAGGTGTTGCAACTAAAATCCATCGTATTCTTTCATGAAATCGGTCTAATTCAGATATAGATCGAATATGTGAAATAAATGGTTCCAATTACCAATGCTTATCTGATTGGCGTAAAGCCTTACACAGCGCGCAATACGGCAGCTATTACATGTAATGTTGTCCGTCATCATATATATTTTTGTTATGGTACACCAAACTCCCAATGTTTGTACGAAATTTTGGATAGTGTATTAAATTGAGTCTAGAATAACTTAGATATAGCTCTCATATACATTTTCATAAAATTTTGAGGTACACAAGTCGATATTGACTTTTCAATATATATATATATATATATATAACTTTTAATCTGTTTAATTTGTTACAAAATTTTCTCTTACCCGTTAAAAAACTAAAAAGCCAAAATGAAACAAAACAATGTGGCTCATAATAGCAAAAAATGGGGTTACGGGAAAAACTTCAAAAATTGTGAAACTTTAATATGAAAATATAGTAAATTCGCTAAAGATGTTCGAGTAGCTAGCTACAAGCTAATTATTTCCCTGGTTCTTTAGACGGGTGAATTTACCAATGGGATGCCATTGGGGAAGTCAATATCCCCCACCTGCGTTATCTGCATACAGTCATTTTGGGCAGTAAAAACCCCGAAGGGTGCATAAAATATAAGCTTACATATACAATTTCATATAGATAGAACAGACAAAACATCTTTGGCGAACCATTGAAATGGAATCGAACTAAATAAAATATGTGGTCTACATAGATTTTTGAACCTGTTTAAATTAATGCAAAATTATGTATGTGAGTTATATGTAGATCTGGACCTATTCGAACAACCTTTGCATACATCAATTAATATGCTGCAGCACAGTGCCCTGTCCAAAGTTTTATCTCAATCGGTGAAACTTTTATTATTTGGTGCACAATTTGCATGAACTCAGACGAAAAATATAGGAGTTATACTTATATATCTCACTAGATTAAACACGTTACTCTAGGTCCAATTTGGTACGTTGTGCACACATTCGTCCCAATCGGTACACCATTTAAATAAAATCGATATATATATGGGCAATATTGCCAATTTTTTAATATTCCATTTTCAAAAAATCAGCTTTTTTGTTTTTTTGGCACATCAATGATTTTTGGTACACATATAGAGAAAAATGTTCTGACTCCGAAACCGTTCGCGATCAAATGTTTGGTTGATGCGCGCAAAAGTTATCGAGGTTTTAATTTTGGGCATAAGAAAAAAATCTTAAAATTACGCCGTTTATTATATTGACCAAAAACGTTGATATATATCTTCCTCCGTAAAATAAGAATATGAATATATTATAATAATGGCGAAATATGAGAAAAATAATAAAAATATAGGAGATTACGTCAATATTTTCATTATATTAATGACATACACATACCTAATAATTCATTTAAAATATCTACATAATCTAAACACCATGCTGAATCAAATGATATCAATATCACACAAGTCCGTGTAGCGGTTTCTAAATCACAGCGACAACAAAACAATATATTAAGGAAAAATATTTGTTTTTGGTTCGAAAAAATTATGTCATCATATTTATTTTTTTAATTTTATACAAGAAATTTCAGAAAAAAATGTTTGGGTTATTCTGCTATTTTACCCGAATTTCGCCGAAAAATTGGCATATATATTAATAATCACTTTTTGTGTATAAGTATACGCCTTGCGGATTATATCAAGACCCTTCCGATAAATCTTAGAATTCTATAAATAGGAATAAATCTTAAAATAAAATAATATTATGAAATATACATTTTAAATTGCGTGTAAATCGCGTAATTCTCAAAATCATTTGATGCGCATGCGGTTTCCAGGAAGTACTGACGTTCATCTTCCAATCCATATATATTTTGCGAAATTTCATTTGACGGCTAAGATGTGCCACACGTTACATTGAAGTACCCAAAAAATCGTAAAACACGAAAAATTTCCGAAAACTCCATATGCCATTAACGCGCATCCGATTTCGGTGTGCACCTTAAAAAAATACATCGATCTATACCGATTTCAATGTGGTCCATTAAGAACCATGGATGTGCCAGCACAATCTATTTTTGAGATAAATTGCGTACATCTCTCTTTCGGCT
Source organism: Musca vetustissima (assembly GCF_032173495.1). Lineage (NCBI taxonomy): Eukaryota > Metazoa > Arthropoda > Insecta > Diptera > Muscidae > Musca > Musca vetustissima. Next base: position 8,819 of record NW_026883071.1, read on the forward strand.
GAAGTTTTTAAAGTTCTCTTTTCGAAAAAGATCAAAATCCGTATGAGGTCATTTATTGAAGCGGAAATGATACACAGAAAACGCAAATAAATCCGCGATATTTTCAAAAACATTTTTTGCCAAATTTCGTGTTTTTGGAAGGTCAGTTCTCGCCGTTCTAGTAGATGGATTTTCACGAAAAAGATTTTATATCATCCGAAACGTAAAAAACCTTATTGATCGCGGGTACCCATATCATTCAGTTGACAGATCTAAAAATTTGGCCCGAAAAATAGGTTTTTTAGAAATTTGATCGCACAAAATTCGCACTTTCGGATGAGTATTACTCTGAAGCTGTGCATACTACATACACAAAATACATATCAAATTACGCAGATTCGCGACTACAATAATCTTATAATCGATTTGTATAAATTCCTGTTTGCGTATTAAAGCTAGAAGTAACATTAAAAAAAACATTCAAAATCGAGCTTCAAAATGTCAGCATCATTTGAAGGTAGATGCAGTTAAAATTTTGAAAAATGATACATAAAGGGCGTAATCCCCATTTTGTTGGCTTCTAGTTTTATTTTGACACGAAGACCGTGCAATGAGTGGCTTAGTCACAAAACGATAGAGAACATAAAAAAACTGGTTTGCCTCAACCTGTTTTTACACCTTTTTTTACATTAAAGTAGACACAGCTTCCACCAAAATAAAGTTTGGAAATCAATATGATGAACAGTTTGCAACGACAGATCAATTAACCCAAAACTATTCACTTTTTTCATATACTTAAGTAGTTCCTGAGTTATAAAGGGGTGAACCTCCGCTTCAGCTATGTTAAAAAATTGGCAATATTGCCCATATATATATAAATCTGAACGATTTCAACAAATTTCCATTTCATTGTAGTACGCTAGGCAACATTAACATAAAATCGACAATAAATATATATAAATATAAAACAAAACATAGGATCTTGGGACGAAAATAAATATGGGAGCTATATCTAAATCTGAACCGATTTCAACAAAACTTTGATTACGTCAATATGCACCTAAATCACTACCTTGTGCGAACTTTGTTTTTAATCAGAAAAACATTGGAAGTTTGGTGCACCATTTACATAATATCGGATGAAAAATTATATGGGAGCTACATCTAAATCTGAACCGATTTCAAAGAAACTTAACACGCGTCATCTAGCCTAAATTTAGGATGCCATGTAAAATGTCTCAATCGGACAAACCTTGGGAGTTTGGTGCACAATTTATAGAAAATCGGACAAAATTAGATGACAGCTATATCTAAATTTGAACCGAATTCCTCCAGTTTCAAGAGGGTACCTCCCTGGGCCATGTGAGTAAATTGTGCCAAATTTCATCAGCATTTTTTCAATATCTGCCCATATCGCTATTAAAATGGTCTTCCGGGAAAAAATTGTATGTTAAAGGTCTTAGGCAAATTCTCAAATCAATGAATTCTTCAAATAAGACCACTTTTGACATAAAATTGAAGAAAGAACCAATACTGAAATTTCTGCTTAAAATTCTTTCAATTTTACAACAGTTGGTAATAGTTTTATTTATTTACAGGAACAACGGTCATTGTGAGTTCCTATAATTGTGATCAACGTTTAATATTTAGGGGTTTATGAGAATCCCCACGAATACGTCTATATGTTAAAGTCTGAATATCATTATGTAGTCTATTAAACTATTAAATTAAATAACCAATAAATGGCGAAATGATATGTCTACAATTCCCCTGTCATCCTCTGCCCTTGCCAAAATAAACATTTCATTGAAACTTTTTAATGGTGTGGATATGAAATTTGCTACAATGTGTCATTTGGAACTTATATGGGCTTGGTTTCAATAAATTATGTGAATTGTACACGAAACATTTCTTTAGGAAATTTTTCCCGTACACAAGAAATGCGTAGATATATGTGTTGACCTTAATGTAAAGGCATTAACTTTAATTTATTATGTCATAAATTCAATGGTCTAGTATTAAATATCTCCGGATGTAGATTAATGTTCGAAATGTATGTGTGTATAATGAAATTAACGATTTTTCCTTCTTTATTTTGTTTTGCAGGTATGCCATTATGTGGAGAGAATAATATCGAGTAAGTTAAAAATAATAATGTTTATTTCATTAATATTATAATTTATGGTCACATATTTCGGAAATCATAGCAAGTATTGTATTAAGACAGGGTCATTGATTTTCAAATTGTAAAAATTAATTGTTTTCAGAAAATTTAATCAATTTTTTGAATCAATTTTGAATCTATATATATTGTCCATGTGTGTGTGCTTTGCGATTAACATAAATACCTCCTATCATATAAGAAAAGCCAAGTCATTACAAAATCAATAGTACCCTAATCCATAACGGGTATCCTTCGACAATTCGAAAATTGTTTTTGTTTTTCATAAAAATCAACAAAACAATCTACCAACCATAGTTTTTGCTAATTTTTGCAGCCCTCCTTAGGATACACACTTTTTTGTTGTTGTTGTATCACATCAAGATTCTGTGTAAACTGTCATCTTAATACAAAAAAAGTGCAAGAGTAAGTAAAATATCCCAAAGTAGCTAAACTTTGTAATCAAGCCAAACACCACCATGTGTCACGCCAATCCCAAATGATTGAAGGGGACGTAGAATTGGCCCAAGCAATGTCACAGGAAGGAGTCTCGACATGAAACTAAAATAACAATAAACTAGATGACTTCAAAAGTCAAATTGCAATATGCAACATATTTCCTTCAACAACAATCTTTAGAGTTTTTACTGTGCGAACAAAATTGCAATTTACTGCTACTGGGGAGGGCAAAACCAAAGTTGTAAAGATAACGTCTGTCTTTGTCTTTGTAGACAATTTGCTTTGTTGTTGTCATTGTGTCTCCTAGTTAATCAGAGTTATTGAAAAAGTTTTGCTTCATATAGTAGATGGGGAACGATTATTAAAAGTAAAGGACACAATTTTCTATACAAGTCAAAAACTAGTAAGGAAAGTAGTAAAGTCGGACTGGGCCGACTATATGATACCCTTCACCACTTTAGGTATATTCTACATACGTATCCTAACAACTGAACGAGTTTGAATATGTGAAGAATTACATCCATATCCATACAAATGCCTTTCTGCAACCTATGCTCAATTCCATTTCATTTTGATTTAGAGTCGTACGAGTACAATGGGACAATTTTATGTGTAGTAAAATCGGACTGGGCCGACTATATGATACCCTTCACCACTTTGGGTTTATTCTACATATGTATCCGAAAAGACGTCGCCTTTTTGAAGGAATTTTGACATGAAATTGAACGAACTTAAATATGGGATTTTTATGTCTTTCTGGAACCTATAGTAAATTTCATTTCATTTGGGCAAGTTTAGAGTCGTTTGCGCACAGTGGGACAGATTTGTGTAATCGATTTAAAGCAAACTTGACAACGCTATTCGATATGCTGCACTGTTAAATCTCAATAAATAAGTCGAAATTATATATGGAAGCTACGAGATATCTATATCTGAACCGAATTGAAGCAAACCAGAGATTAATTTATATTAATTTCAATACGTTGTGTCAATCGGCCTAGTTGTGGATCATTATCTGGAAACTTAGCACACGCCATTCTCGACTTAATTCAATACGCTGTGCCACAATTCGAGCAAATCAATTTATTTTCAGGGACTATGGTGCACCCTTTACCTAAAATCGTGCGAAACTACATATGGGAGCTATTTGTAAATCTAAACCGATTTTCACGAACTTAGCACACATCATTCTAGACCTAATTCAATATGCTATACCAAATTTCGTGCAAATCGAAAGATATATAGAGACATTGGTATACCATTTACCCAAAATCGGGCGAAGCTATAAATGGGAGCTATATCTAAATCTGAACCTATTTTCACGAAACTTAGCACACGTCATACCAGACGTAATTCAATACGCTATGCCACAATTCGTGCAAATCAAATCAAATATATATGGGAGCTATATGTAAATCTGAACAGATTTTCACGAAACTTAGCACACATTATTCTATACCTAATTCAGTAGGCTATACCAAATTTCGTGCAAATCGAAAGATATATAGAGACATTGGTAGAGACATTGGTAGACCATTTACCCAAAATCGGGCGAAGCTATATATGGGATCTATATCTAAATCTGAACCTATTTTCATGAAACTTAGCACACGTCATACTAGACGTAATTCAATATGCTATGCCAAAATTCGTGCAGATCAAATGATTTTCAGGGATTTTGGTGCACAATTTACCTAAAATCGGGCGAAACTATATGGGAGCTATATCTAAATCAGAACCGATTTTCACGAAACTAAGCACACAGTATTCTATACCTAATTCAGTAGGCTATACCAAATTTCGTGCAAATTGAAAGATATATAGAGCCATTGGTAGACTATTTACCCAAAATCGGGCGAAACTGTATATGGGAGCTATATCTAAATCTGAACCGATTTTCAGGAAAATTAGCAGGAAAGTTAGCAGACGAAGTTCTAACTTTCTAAAGAACTTTATTTCGAGCCTGAGAAATATTTCGTGACATATGCACCCTCTTGCCCGGTTTGAGGTCAACGGCACATCTTCTATACACTGACATATTTTCCGAATATTACTTATATTCAGTACAGCCCTTCTTATCACTTGTCCAGATTGACTTCAGCGTGGGTTCTATGGTGATGATCGGCTTATAACTGTGGCCTATATATCGATTCGAAAATTTTCAAAAAATTAAATTTTCGATCCACTTCATCCCAAAATGATTATCTGATCATCAGGGAAAATGACAAGCGCTGTCCTTGACCATAACTGGAACCCCATGGAAAATTTCAAATCGATCAGCGCTATATTTCCGCCCTCTAGTGTGGTAATGGTTTATTAAATAATATCTGAATACGTAAGCACCTGTAGATATTTAAGTGTAACTCCCACATCCGAGAACATACGACAACATAATTGGTATCAATTTAAGGGGACCACCCCATTCTCAGGGTCAACAATTTTTTTTTTGATTTAATTAGAATCTACACTAATTCTAGAATGTCCCTACAAAATTTCAAGTGAAAATCTCCAGAACTCTTGAAGATATAGCCGATTTATTGTGTCAGCATCAAGTGACGGCTGAAGGGCTTCTCAAACTTAAAACGCGTTTTTCACTTTTGCGAATGGCGGACACGATAACTCAAAAACTAATAACCCACTCGATTCCAAATTTTTACACGTTTCTCTGTGAGTGTATAGCTATCGTATGAACTAGGATAAAGCCAATCGGCGAAGATCTTCCTTATTTATAACTTGGTTTTTGGTCAGAAAAACCCCCTAAATATTAACCGATCTTTACCAAAAAAATAGGGGTCTTCATCGGCCAGAACCCATCCTACACGCAACATTTCGTGAAGATTGGACAATAACTGTGGCCTGTATCGTGTTTACAAATTATAATGGACAGACGGACGGACGGACACACATGTCTCGATCGGCTCAGCTAATCGAGATATGACGATCGGTATACTTAAAGGTGGGTCTAGGACCAATATTTCACTGCGTTACAAACTTTTGGGGCTGCACAAAGCTATAATACCCTGACAACATAGTTGTGTAGGGTATAAAAATATAATACCCTGTACCACAGTGTGGTGAAGGGTGTAAAAATGTATAACATATTCTATAGGCACTGATCATTTGAAGTTATTTAATACGGAATTTATATCCTATCCCCTATGGTATGTCCAATTGAGACGATATTTAGCATAGCCTATTATGAATTTCAATCTGGGGTAACAAATCATAAATATGAGTTGTTTGCTACCTTAAAAATCATCTGAGCCTTCATTTCCACATCATTTTTTTCATAACATAATATTATGTTGAAAAAAATCCCAAGTTACTAAAAAAAAAGTTTAAAATGCTGAAATATTAAATAAGTCTATGCTGGGAAAAAAGTGTTATATGTCAGCGAAAACTTTAATTGTGAAACGCTGGTGGCAAATAACGCCAGCAAAACAAAAAAAAATTGGATACATTGCCAAACTTTATTATAACCAGTTTCTAGCGAATGTAACGTATATTCTAGCTAACCCAGCAACTTTGTATTCCCCAGTATCTCTCTGGTTACTGTCAACACAGTCCTTTTTTAAATAACAGTCATAGCGTCACTAACCGCCATGACTGGTAGCAGCAACTCGCACACACACACACACTCGCGTTCGCACTCTAAAAAGGACATAAAATATCATTATAAGTTTGCTGTGTTGCTTGAAAACGGATACGTTAGGGCAGAAAAAAACTCTCTCTCTCACACACAAATATTATAATTAAAGCATAAAAATGAAGAATAACAACAGCGGCAGCAGCACCAGCTATAGCGTTATGAATTACGAATTTTTGCAACTTCATCAGTTGCCTAAAATTACTTCTCATTTAAGTTGATGAAGTTGCAAATTTGTTAGTAGCACAGTGCGATTACGTTGCACGCCGTATTAATGCTAGTTAGTTGTGAAAAATCGTGTAATAACTTTGCTTCTATTCATCGCTGTAATCACACTTGGATGATAATTATCTTTCGTTGCAGTGTGTCTCTGGGAGTGTGGGTGTGGTTGTGTGTGTGTAATTGTGCCCATTAAAGTTGCTTACAATAGTTAAACATACTTGGTTAGAAAATAGTGTATATTTTTCATAACTAATGAGCTGTGATCTATGAGGTGATATGCATGTAAATTACTATAGTTATGTAAAACATTTTATTTAATTATATTCTGTATTTAATGATTGGTTTTTGATTAGACTGAACAATCTTAGTAAAATAAATAAAACAATGGCATATAATAAGCCGAATTAGAGGGTTTCTACTATTCAACTCCCACATTCAAATCTGTACCGAAATACATGGTCTGGACAGAACGGCAGGTCAGGCCGCCGTTTACTTCATTTACTTCAAAATATATGCATAATGACAAACTAACCTGCACTACAATGTGGTACATAAACTCCAATTGATGCTATTCTAATACCTATGCAAATTGATTTACATGCCGAGAAGATAGATAATATGTTGAAATCCACTTTGGTTCGAATAGGATCAATAGAAAAAAAAAACAATAAGGAAAGTAGTAAAGTCAGACGGGGCCGACAATATGATATCCCTCACCACTTTAGGTATATTCAACAGATGAATCTTAACAGACGCCGCATTTTTGAAGGATCAGTAAAATGAAATTTGACTCTTTCTGCAATATATACTAAATTTTTCATTTGGTGAGATACAGAGAAAAATCTTACAGTTCTACAAAATTATGTAAATCAATTTCAAGCATATATAATCGGACACCCCTTATTTATTTGGTTAAAATCGAAAGAAAATATTTATAAAAATTATATCGAAATCTAAGCCGATTTCATCGAAACTTGTAACAGAATGAGTTCTTAGTGCATCATTTACATAAAATCGGGAGAAAATATGTATGGTAGCTCTGTTCAAATTTGAACCGATTTCAATAAAGCTTATTTAAACTCCAGTACGTGGTGCAAAATTGTGTGTCATTCGGCCTAACTTTGGGTCTTTGGTGCACGTTTTACAAAAAATCTGACAAAACTTTATATAAGACCTATATCTAAATCTGAACCGATTTCAATAAAACTTGCCACACCTTATCTTATAATAATTTCAATAAGTTGTGCAAAATTTTGTGCCAATCGGACCCACCTGGGGAGTTTGGTGCGGCATTTATATCTAACTTCAAAGTTATACTAAGTTCAGTAAGAAAGATATATGTGGACTTTGGTGCACCATTTACATTAAATCGCACGAAAATGTATATGGAAACTATAACTGAATCTGGACCGATTTTCAGGAAACTTAACACACATAATTACGCTATGCCAAATTTCGTGCAAATCGAAAGATATATATTGGTGCACAATTTACATTAAATTGGAGGAAAATATATATGGGAGCTATATCTAAATCTAAACCGAATTTCAAGAAAATTAACTCACATCATTCTAAACCTTATTCAGTACGCTATGCCAAATTTCGTGCAAATCGAAAGATATATAGGGACTTTAGTACACCATTTACATTAAATCGGACGAAAGATATGTTGGGACTTTGGTACACCATTTACCTTAAATCGGACGAAAATATATATGGCAGCTACATCTAAACCTGAATCCATTTTCAGGAAACGGCACACACATCATTCTAGACCCAACTCGTTAAGCTGTGTCAAGTTTTCTGCAAATCGAAAAATATATTCGGACTTTGGTGCACCATTTACATTAAATCGGACGAAAATATGTATGGGAGCTATATCTAAATCTGAACGGATTTTCCCGAAACTTAACACATATCATTGTAGACTTCATCCAGTACGCTATACTAAATTTCGTGCAAATCGAAAGATATTAAGGGACTCTAGTGCACCATTTACCTAAAGTCTGACGAAAATATATATGGAAGCTATATCTAAATCTGAACCGATTTTCACGAAACTAAACACACATCATTTTACACTTTATTCAGTACGCTGTACCAAATTTCGTGCAAATCGGATGGGAGCTATATATAAATCTGAACCGATTTTAGGGACTTTAGTACGCTGCACCAAATTTTGTGCACATCGAAATTTAAGGGATCGGCACCATATATCGGACGAAAATATATATGGAAGCTATATCTAAATCTGAACCGATTTTCACGAAACTTAGCACAAATCATTCTAGACTTAATTCAGTACCCTATGTCAAATTTCGTACAAATCGAAAGATATATAGAGACTTTGATGACCCTTTTATCTTAAATTCGACGAAACTATATACGGGAGTTATATCTAAATCTGAACCCATTTTCACGAAACTTAGCACACATCATTCTGGGCCCAATTCAGTACTCTATGCCAAATTTCGTGCAAATTCCTTTTACCTTAAATCGGGCTAAACTATATACGGGAGCTATATCTAAATCTGAACCGAGTTTCTTCAATATCAATAGGGTTCGTCCTTGGGCCAAATAAGTAACTTGTACCAAATTTCATCCAAATCGGATTATAAATGCGACCTGTACTTTTTTTACAATTTAACATCTACAGGCGGACGGACGGACATGCATAAATCCACTTAGAAAGTGATTCTATGCATATTTTTAAAAGGAACCAAGTGTTTATCTCGTTTCCTTTTGCCTGTTACAAACATATGCACAAAGACATAATACCCTGTACCACAGTGTGGTGAAGGGTATAAATAGTGTTCCAAAATACAGACACTCTAGTTGGAAAACGTGTTATTTAGCAAGAATCCAATATGTCAAACTTTAGGAACTGCCATGAGATAATTTGGTTAAAAATGTATTAGTAACAAAAAATGCACATAATTTTGTGGAAGCACGAGTTCAAGTACAGCAAAATATCGAACTGTGGAATGCAGCGTTATATGGTGGATGCCCAAAGAGTTCACCAAATTGATCATGTTTAGTAGGAAGATTTGACACCTCAAGAGAATCTAAAAAATCAAATCATAGCCAAATCGTTTGAAAAACGTAGCCAAAACTGCCAAATACCGAAAAATGGGGGTTATCATTATGATGGGGGCTAGAACGAAGCATGGGTACATATTGATAAAATTTGGTTGGGGCATTTTCTACTCAATGAGAATCCAAAATTGTTTAACACATGTGCTCATGCTCCCCAGAATACCAATGTTTGGGGTGTAGCGTTATATGGGGCTACCATAAAAAGTGGACCAATATTGATAATTTTTGGTTAGAAGATTTACTACCATAACGAAACCCAAAATAACAAATTACAACCAATTAGATAGACACGTGTGCTGAAAACCTTCCAAATTTCAAATATTGGTGGGTAAAATTATTGATAATTTTTTGTAGCCAAAGTGTTTCCATAATATTACATTACAGCTGATTTTATTGAAAATCGTGTACCAACCAATATTTCCAGCATTATACGCAGCTGCATATCAATACAGAAAAAAACCCCTTTCGATGTCACGCGTTCCAGGTCGACCTATCCAAAACGTGAAATTATATGCTCGACGATGTTTAGTTGTGAGGAAGTGGCGCCATCTTGTTGCATTCAAATCTTGACGACATCACGAGCTTCAGTTTCAGACATCCCAGTTCGATTATATAATCATCGCCATTGACTGTATTTTTTTTTTTTTGTGTATAAACAACTATTTTGTTTTTCAAGGCTCAAAATAATTCAATACAAAACAAAATCTGAACACACAACATATTATTGCAATTTAAAATATATTTAAAACTATGTACCATCTGATGGCGACATTTTTCGACAAAAAAATCAAGTATCTATAATTTAATTAGAAAGTTTTGCATCATTAATATAAAGTTAAAGTAACTAATGGCGCAGTTACAACATCTGTCACATGGCAGTTATCCTTTTGGCCTCCATTTGCCAAATCGACATATGCAACAAAATAGTTTTTCCGGATGAAATATGTACATATATATTTCGACAGACAACTAAATAGTATACGAAAAAATGGAGTATCGTTTTACACATATAAAGAGAGAGATATACACAAACACAGAATAAAGTATGTGAAAATGTTCGAACTCCAACACATACTCACACATACTAGGACATCATCAGAAGCACGTGCTGCCATTATAAATTTATGCACAAAACATCGTTAGATCTATGGGTTATCATTTTTTTCGGGCGTATGTGAGTGTACATAACTACAGGAGATTACTCACACATACAAAAATATTTAGGGGATGTATAATACCATCGTTAGAGAACGTGTGGAAATTTATTGAAAAGCAAAAGGCTAAAGGAAAAACTTTTAAATCCCAATTTGTTTGGTTTTTTTCTGTTCTGCACTTTGTTTGGTTTTTATTGAAAGCCTTAGTGAATAGGGCTGCTGCATAAGTGTGCGTGTGTGTTTGTGTTTGAAGAAATTTCTTAAATTCAAAATATGCACAAATATTCTGAGAATAAAAAGTTTTTCATTTATAAAATATTCCCAATAGTTTTTCACATACATACGTTTTTTTTTTTTTTGGGATAGTTTAATGCCCTTAATACCAGTTGGAAAACTTCTTTATATATATTTTTTTAAATATGCATATGCAAATATCGAACATGTTAAAACCTGCCAAAGTATTGAAATGATATATTAAGGTAGATGACATTTAAATTAATCCCAATTTTTTGGGTAAAAAATGTCAAAATATATAAATACAAATACATATATCTTTTTTTATTTAATTGGGATTATTAGTGAGCAGAAAGTTTAAACTTTTTCGAAAGGGGACTTTTATTGATTGACAAATTAAAAAATTTGTATTTTTTGTTTTGTTTGTTTGATGTCTTATGTAGACTATATAGGGGGTGGTTAGTAAATTGTATGCAAATATATGATGTATCGTAAGGAGGATTATCACTCATGATATTTCGAAAACTTTTCCATTTTATCATTTTAAAATTGCGAAAATCCGCATATTCCTCTAATAAGTAGAGATTAGATATTAAATTTTCATTCCTTCCATAATCTCGACGTTTGTGGCAAACATCATCGGTCCACGGACACCGATATAATGGCACCGCACATTTTCAATATTTTTTAATGTTTTAGCCGAATTTTTTCAACCGAAAACACAGTAGCCTCTTCGCTGGAAAATTACGACCAAGACCTTCAACATACTAAAACCAGTAAGGAAAGTAGTAAAGTCGGACGGGGCCGACTATATGATACCCTTCACCACTATGGGTATATTAAACAGGGCTATTATCCAATAGCCAAATTTCGTGCAAATCGAAAGATATATAGGGACTTTGGTGCACCATTTACAGGAAATTGGACGAAACTATATATGAGAGCTATATCTAAATCTTGACCGATTTTCAGGAAACTTAACACACATCATTCTAGACTTAATTCAGTACACTATACAAAATTTCGTGCAGATCGAAAGATATATAGGGACTTTGGTGCACCATTTACATTAAATCGGTTACGAATATATATATGGGAGCTATATCTAAATCTGGACCGATTTTCACGAAACTTGGCAGACATCACTCTAGGCTCAGTTCAGTACGTTATGTCAAATTTCGTGCAAATCAAAAGATATATGTGGACTTTGGTGCACCATTTACTTCATGTAACTATATATGGTGGCTATATCTAAATCTTGACGATTTTCACGAAACTTGGCAGACAACACTTTAGGCTCAATTCAGTACGTCTTGCCAAATTTCGTGCAAATCGAAAGATATATAGGGACTTTGGTGTACCATTTACATGAAATCGGACGAAACTATATATGGGAGCTATATCTAAATCTGAACCGATTTTCAGGAAACTTAACACACATCATTCTAGACTTAATTCCGTACAGTATACAACATTTTGTGCAGATCGAAAGATATATAGGGACTTTGGTGCACCATTTACAGGAAATCGGACGAAACTATATATGAGAGCTATATCTAAATCTTGACCGATTTTCAGGAAACTTAACACACATCATTCTAGACTTAATTCAGTACACTATACAAAATTTCCTGCAAATCGAAGTATATTTAGGGACTTTGGTGCACCATTTACATGAAATCGGTCAAAAATTTATATGGGAGCTATATCTAAATCTGAATTCCCAATTTCAATAGGGTTCGTCCTTGGGCCAAACAAATGAGCTGTGCCAAATTTCATCCAAATCGGATTATAAATGTGGCCTGTACTTTCTTTACAATTTAACACCAACAGACGGACAGACGGACGGACGTATGGACGGACATGCATAAATCGACTCAGAAAGTGATTCTATGCATATTCTCAAAAGGAACTATGGGTCTATCTCGTTTCCTTTTGCCTGTTACAAACATATGCACAAAGACATAATACCCTGTACCACAGGGTGATGAAGGGTATAATGACACGGCATCTTTATGTGGGGGCTATTCCAAAACATGGTACCATACCGATCATTTTCTGCAGAGATGTTTTTTAACATCCAAGAACATGGAATGAAATATTTCATCCAAATAGAATAGAGAATACGATAATAGCCTTCAAAATACCTGAACCTTTATATGGAGGCCGATCAGATGAATGAATCAGATGAATTTACCGTAGACCAGATATTTACACTGCGCCAAGTCCTGAAAAGGCCCTCGAAAAACACATCGACACATTCCACCTATTCGTCGACTGTAAAACCACATTCGACAGCCCTATCCGCTTTATGGTGTTTAAAGACATGTCTGTATTGGGCATTCCTACAAAGTAGATACAGCTGTGCAGGATGACGTTAACTGGCACATGATCAGCAGTAAATGTTCGGAAAGAACTTCGCGGAGCCCTTCGGTACCAAACGAAGATTCAGACAAAGTGGAGACATATCGTGTGTCCTTTTTAACATCCTGTTGGAAAAGCTCATACGGGTGGCAAGGGTAAACAAAATTGGAACTTTGTTCACCAAACAGCATATGTTACTCGCCTACCGATTATATCGACATAATGGGTCGAAAATAGCGAACGGTAACATCCACCGTTGAACGAATTGGGAAGGAGTCTGCCAAAGTGGGACTGGCAGTAAATGGTGAAAAGATCAAGCTGATGGTATCAACTTGATGCAAGACGTCCAGTAGACTCGTGCCAACTGTGAAACTTCAAATCTTCAGTTTTGATCTATTCAACGATTTTAAATAGCTCGGAAACGCCATAAACAAAACATCAGATTTCACTATCCTTCTCCGAATTTCCACACTGATGTGTTTTAAAATAGCCCGGAAACGCCATAAATAAAACATCAGTTTTGAAATTCGGAGAAGGATAGTGACAACCAACAGCATAGTAGCATCTGTTGGTTATCACTATCCTTCTCCGAATTTCAAAACTGATGTTTTATTTATGGCGTTTCCGAACTATTTAAAATCGTCTGACCAAGCAATTTAAGAGCAAGACCACCTCTCGCCAGACCAAACTACTTGTTCTGGAGTATGGATATGAAGCATAGGTACTTGCGCAAGCAGATGAGAGGGAAAAATTCTCCGACAAATCTACAGGAATCAACGGCGAATATCGCCATCGAATGAACCGTGGTTTATACCATCTATACTCGGACAGACGCATCGAGCTGCAACGACGGCGGTGGCTTGGTCAAGTTGTGGGAATGGATAAGGATGCAGTAGGCCAGGGACCTATAAAAGCGATGGTTCACGCAGAAGTGGAAGGCCAAAAAATCGATGGAAAGATCAAGTAAAACATAATATCTGAAAACATGGTTGTTGTCTTTGTGCATATGTTTGTAACAGGAAAAAAGAAACGAGATAGACACATGGTTCCTTTTGAGAATATGCACAGCATCACTTTCTGAGCCGATTTTTGAATGTCCGTCCGTCCGTCTGTCCATGTTAAATTGTAAACAATGTACAGATCGCATTTATGATCCGAATTAGATGAAATTTGGCACAGCTTACTTATTTGGCCTAAGGACAAACCCTATTGAAATTGGAAAAAAATCGGTTCAGATGTAGATATAGCTCCCATATATATTTTCGTCCGATATTATGGAAATAGTGTACGGAAGTCCCTAGATTTCCTTCGATTTGCACGAAATTTGGCATAGCGTACTGAATTGAGTTTAGAGTGATGTGTGTTTAGTTTCGTGAAAATCGGTTCAGATTTAGATATACCTCCAATATATATGTTCGTCCGATTTTATGTAAATGGTGCACAAAAGTGCCTATATATTTCTCAATTTGCACGAAATTTGGCACAGCGTACTGAATTGAGTCTGGAACGATGTGTGCTAAGTTTCGTGAAAATCGGTTCAGATTAAGATATAGGTTCCATATATATTTTCATCCGATTTTACGTAAATGATTTACAAAAGACCCTAAATATCTTTCGATTTTCAGAATTTTGGTATAGCGCCCTGAATTAAGTCGAGAATGATGTGTGCTAAGTTTCGTGAAAATCGATTCATATTTCGATATAGCTTCCATATATATTTTCGTCCGATTTAATGTAAATTGTGCCCTAAAGATCGAAAGTATTATGAGCCTAGCCAAGATATATTCCGATGCTTGGCTCTATCTCTACTACTTCTGGTATCAAATAAGGTATTCTACTTTAAAAAATCTGTTTTAGTCTAAATGTTGACCATAAGAATATTTTTAGCAAACCTAGATCTTTTGTTATTACAAGGGATCAAAATTTCGGAAAATTTCTTTATAATAATTTCTAACTAATTTATTGGGACCATTTATAAGACCTATGAAAACTTTAAGAACAATATAAGCTTTATTGAATTTAGAGACTAATTAATTTTAAACAACAGTCATTTACTATCTCCAAATCCTTTATCTGTCTGCTTTGGATACATTAAGTCCAATTTTCACTAGAAAATAGTTCCAATTATTTCCTATTTCAGCACAAGTTTTTTCTCTGATTACATCTTTTCATCATTGAAAATTTGTCAACAAACAAAAAATCAATTATTGCATCATTCATATGAGCATTTGGTCAGATGACGACATACATCAATAACGAATTGTGGAACACTACAAATACAGAAAATAACTTTTGTAGAGACATTAATCATTGTGATGCTGGCGTCGATGTGTTGTTGGTGTTATTTGAAGTGTAAACTTTAGCAAAATAACGTCCTTTTTTCTTTTTGCAATACAAAAATAACCCTTGGCAACAAAAGGCTCTATTTTCGAATTTCTCTTTTGGTTTTTTGGTTTCATTCATATTTGCTTTTATAACAAAATGAGAAAAAAGTGAGAGAATGACAGACAAAAGAGTCTGGACAGTGAAAATAATAAAAATGATACTTTTTTGCTGCTGCTGTTGTTCATAACCAACAGTTCAGAAAGACGAAAAAGGATATTATATCCTTTGTGTGAAAACAATATTGATTGGTTATGCGAAGTTTCCCCTTTTTTCAATATATTTTTTTCTGCTTTAGCCGAACGTTAACAAGCCCACAAAGTAATAATTTGTGCATACAGACGTATTATTGACAAATAAAAGTTGATTATTTTCTGTATTTTCCCTTTACGCCACCGTTTGTGTGGATTTCTCTATGAATTGACTGATAATTCAGAATTGTGGGTGAAAGATAGAATGGAGAAAAATGTGATGTTTAAATAGTGTGTTCTGTCTCAGAAATACAATATAGGTCAATGACTTCAGTGTGATTGATTATTTGGGAATGCACTACATTATTAAATTAAAAATTAATTTTCAATAAATGTTCACTGAAAGTGTGAAATGAGTTGGAAAAATGTTATTTGGATTGTTCACTGCGTGATTGGGGCTATATTTTAATAAAAAAAATATTTTTGTGATTTAAATGTTGTATTTAATGTGAAAGAGCAATAGTTGGTCAAAGCAAAAGTATTCCACCTGAAAATATAGGTTAATAGAATTGCATTGAAATTGTTTGAAGTATGTCTTAACCTTTTGTAAATAATACACAAACGATTTCAAGTTTAGTATACATTTTATAATTAAACAAGTGAAAAGGCGTTAAGTTCGGCCGGACCGAACTTTGGATACCCTCCTCCATAGATATACTGACAGGTACTAGAAATGAAAATAAAGGGAATATACCAAAAAGTGAACCTACCGACATTTCTAAAAACGGATTATGCAAACAATAATACAAAATTTCAGAAATTAGCCATAAGGCTAATGAGGGTGTACACACTTTAACACGGTGAAAATGTGTCATGTTTCTTTGGACCAAATCCGTTTCAGAAAATTTAGATTTCATACAAATTTTGCCCATCTTATTATTTCTTCCAAACTTAGTTTAAATTCGAAGATGGGGAATATCGGTCCACTCCTTCTGGAACCTCTACACAGGGGCTAGCTCTAAATGCGGTTATAGTTTATTATCGAACCTTACGTTCTAATTTGTTATCTCGCTATCCTCCGCAAGTGAAATGATTACAACAGAGTCTTAGAACCAAAATCAAAACGCGGAACAAATCAGATAACTATTTCAATATAAAACCAGTGAGCGGAGCAGTATAGTCGGACGGGCCGACCATACGATACCCTACACAACTACTACGGAACTCTAAATTCCTGTGAACTTTTTATTCCGAGCGTGGGCAATATATCGAGATAGTTGCATCCTCTTGCCGATTAGAGGTCAACTGCACCTCTTCCTTACACTGACATATTTTCCGAATAGTACTAATATTCAGTACAGTTCTTCTAATTACCTGTCCATATTCCCTTCATCGTGGGTTTTGCAGAGATGTTCGGCTTATAATTGTAGCCTTTAAAACACAAAAAAAATAAATTTTCGGTCCATTTCATCCCCATATTATTATGTGAACATCACCGAAAATTATAGACTTGACCATACCTGGATCTTTAAATTTCAAAGCGATCAGCTATATATACATATATATATTCGCCCTCTAGTGCGGTAATAAGTTACTATATAATATCTGAATACGTTAGCAACTGCAAATATTTACGTGTAACTGCCACATCCGAGTACATACGACAATATAATTGGTATCAATATAAAGGTCAACCATTCCTAGTGATTATACTATTAACTTTTCGGGTTTATGTCATTCAAAAGTAAATATATACGCGCTATAGAATACAAAATTTGTAATTTTACACAAAAATAGGAAGGGTCCATTTGACCCGCTAAATATTGTCCAATCTTTATCAAAACAGGCATGCTTATTCTTTAGCCCGATCTTGTTCTTCATGCGGACAAAAATTAAGTATTTGGTCCATTTCATCCCTTAAATTCTAACCGATCTGTACCAAAAACCATAGGGATCTTCATTGTGCAGAACCCATCCTACATGCAATCGCGAAGATTGGTCCATAACTGTGGCCTGTATCGTGTTTACAAATTATAATGGACAGACGGCCAGACGGACGGACCGACGGACACACATGTTTAGATCGACTCAGCTAGTCGAAATATGACGATCGGTATACTTAAAGGTGGGCCTAGGACCAATATTTCGTGGCGTTACAAACTCTTGGGGTTGTGTAGGGTATAACCAGTAAGGAAAGTAGTAAAGTCGGACTGGGTCGACGATATGATATCCTTCACCACTTTGAGTATATGCTTCATGTGTATCCTACCAGACGTCGCCTTTTCGAAGGAACATTGACATGAAATTGAACGAAACTAAATCTAACCCGATTTTCTCGAAGTCTAACACACGTGCTATGGTAGGGAAAGATTTCCATCTCAAAGGCACGAAAATCCCCATGAACATGCAGAACAACAACAACATCAAGTGTACATACATATACAGAAAAAACCCACAATGTAAATACACTTGTCATGAGCGCAACAATATATAAAAGAGTTTGTTAGAAATACTTCAACGAATAAAACATTCAATTATAGTAGATTCAGACTACCCCAAAATGGGGGCGAATATTATTAATTTTTGATAGGGAGATTTGTTACCATATACGACTACAAAATACCAAATTGTAGAAAATTCTGTTGAAAAACGCGGCTAATCGAAAAAATGGATCTATATTCATAGTTTTTTGTGGAGAGATTTGGTACCTATTAAGAACTCAAAATACTAAATTACAGCTAATTCGGAGGAAAACTACGATCAAAACCCCCAAAATAGTGAAAATTAGGAGGTACCGTTATATGGGGGCTACCAGAAAAAGTGGACCTATATTTATAATATTTTGTGGAGACATTTAGTACCCAATAAGAACCCAATGTAGCAAATTTCAGCGAATTTGGTTGAAAAACGCCTTCAAGAACCCCAAATACCCAAAATTGGGGGTACCCTTATATGGTGGCTACCAGAAAATTTGACCTACATTTATAATTTTTAGTGGAGAGATTTGATACCCAATAAGAACTCAAAGTACTAAATTACAGCCAATTCGGTGGAAGAATGCGACCAAAATCTCCAAAATACTGAAAATTGGGGGGTACCCAGAAAAATTGGACCGATATTTATAATTATACCCTTCACCACACTGTGGTATTATGGGTATTATGTCTTTGTGCATATGTATGTAACCGGCAAAAATAATGGAGATAGACCCATGGTTCCTTTTGAGAATATGCATAGAATCACTTTCTGAGTCGATTTATGCATGTCCGTCCGTCTGTCCATGTTAAATATTAAACAAAGTACAGGTCGCAATTGGGAGAAATTGGGAAAAATCGGTCCAGGTTTAGATATAGCTCCCATATATATTTTCGTCCGATTTAAGGTAAATGAGGTACCAAAGTCCCTAAAAATTATTGGATTTGCACGAAATTTTATACAGCCTACTGAATTAGGTCTAGAATGATGTGTGCCAAGTTTGGAGAAAATCGGTTCAGATTTAGATATAGCTTCCATACATAGTTTCGTCCGGTTTTACCAAAGTCTCTGATTTGCACGAATTTTGGCATAGCGTATTGAATTAAGTCTGGAATGATGTGTACACCTCCTATATATATCCGGTTTTAAGTAAGTTCAGATATAGATATCTCGTAGCTTCCATATATAATTTCGACTCATTTATTGCGATTAAATTTTAAACAGTGCAGCATATCGAATAGCGTGTGTCAAGTTTGCTTTAAATCGATTTACACAAATCTGTCCCACTGTGCGCAAACGACTCTAAACTTGCGCAAATGAAATGAAATTTAACATAGGTTCCAGAAAGATATAAAAATCAAATATTTAAGTTCGTTCAATTTCATGTCAAAATTCCTTCAAAAAGGCGACGTCTTTTCGGATACATATGTACCCAAAGTGGTGAAGGGTATCATATAGTCGGCCCAGTCCGACTCTACTACTTTCCTTACTGGTTTTTAGTTTGAATATTTGGCACTAACTCAATGTAATGAAAAATTTAGTATAGGTTGCAGAATGACATGTTTATGAATTGAGCTAGGTCGTTTCACATCTCATGTCAATGGTACTCCAAAAATGCGACGTCTTTTAGGATGCACCTCTTGAATATACCCATATATAGTCAGTCCACTTCGATTATACTACTTTCCTTATATTAAAATACTTAACTGATTTTCCGGGTATTAGAGCTGTTCTCATATTGCCATATTCTACCGCAGGATGGGTGATATTCTTTACTCGAAATTGTCAGTTTATAATCTTCAAAGTATGGAATTCAAAGATGATTTAGCTATTTGTTGTAATCATGCTACTTTTGGAGGATATCGAGATAAAAAAAAAACTCGAACCTGACTTAAATGAACTATAACAGCCCTCATTTGGGCTAGTCCCCATGTGCAGAAATGGCATTTACCGGCTAAATACCCAAGGGGTGGATAAATATCCATTTGCGGGTATTTATTTGGGTATTTACTATATTGAATCGGAAATAGGACATCTTACACGCTTTTTCCGGGTTTCTGTTAAATCGGTTTTGAATTAATAGTTTTACGATAGTTTATTGACACATCATATTGTCACGTACAAAATACCCCTTATTTAGGATATGTTAAAGGCCCATTAGAACTTTCCCAACCGAAGTGTCTGCAAGTTACAATTTCGGGATTCAGAGAGTAAAAGTATCCTAATTAATTTTTTTATCTTATCAATATATAATCATTGTTTTATTAGGAAGACAATAGATGATGGCATACATCTGTAATTTAGCAGCATTAGGTTCGAGGTAAAGTAAATACTTTTTTCTTTAATATGCTAAAGCACTTAGCCCATTTGTACATGCTTAGTATCGTTAATTTTCTAAATTTTCTACTAGTAGACAATTTACAATGACTTTTAGAATGTGCACCACATGCTGGAGGGTATAACAATTTTTGCCGGGCCAAACCTTGCCACTTGTTTCCCGTTAGCTATTCTTATTGTTGATCTGTTTTTAAAATCTTTTGGTGATTTTCTGTCAAATTGCGTTACTATTTAACTATTGACTATTTAATATATATGAAAAATAAAAGCAAACAATGTACTGATAGCGGAAATGAAATGCTACTTCCCCATGTTATAAAATAAGACAACGACATATATATGGCAAATGTAAATTGACACTCAGTTTATGTAAATAATTTAAATATGCTAAAAAAAAATAACAACATCCAAATAAACGTACTTACCATATGTTGAATATAATTAAAATTCCGCTATTAAAAAAAGGACAAACATTTGTATTTCCGCTCTAGTAGATTGTATCATGATGGTATGTTAAGGCTGAGCTTTCGTATGGAACCCCTGTTGAAGCATTGAAATCAGATTGTTTTTGGGTAAAATTTTCGGTTTATAAACACATTTGTGTAGGGCATAGTATTGTCTATAGCGCCAATCATTTTATTTCCTGTTTATTTGTTATTTTATTATTGTTCGCTAAAGTAGAATCTAAAAAAACACACACTCACACAAATTAAAATAACAGTAAAACAATTTTAAATAAACATAAACTCAGTCACATTTGGAATTAAGTTTTTTTTTGTCTCTGTCAATATAGATAATAAATAAACATAGTCAATAAAAAAACTATTTTTGTTTGCGATGGTATTTTTCATGGTTTCCGCTGAAAAAATAGTGTCCTGAAAACAATTAAAATATTTCACAAAACAGAAAAAAACACAAATAAAATTCCAATACTCATTGAGGTATGTATGAATTTATGATGATTTTTAATAAATGGAATTTTTAGTATATTTTATAGCTGAATGGCATGTGGGTGTGTTTGTACGTGAGAGTTGCGTTCATTTGTAAACATTTAAACAATTTGTTGACAGCGAAAAGTTTGTTTTGAATAATTCATTTCAATATTTATTTTTAATAATCAACACCCAAAATGCCAAACCACTTAAGGACTAAACGAATAATTTAACATATAAGTGATAGTTGCGGGAGGAATAAAAGAAAACTAAAGGTTATTCTAATTAGAGGTGTTATTTAAGGCGGATGTTTATTTCATAATAAAGAGGGAGGTATGCGCTAATAATCAACAATTATAAAACGTTCTTAAATTCAACTAGACCGAACTTTTTATACTCAGCTCCAAACGATTTCCGTTGCCAGAAGATGATGATATACCTTCACATTTTCATTATAAGGTGTATTAGAGTTCATAGAGTAAATCTGGTATATACCCAAAGTGCTGTATAGTGTCATTCATATTCATAGAGTATATCTGCTATATACCCAATGTGGTATATATAGGGACTTTGGTACACCATGTGCATTAAATCGGACGAAAATATATGTGAGAGCTTAATCTATATCTGAACTGATTTTCAGGAAACGTAACACACATCATCCTAGACCTAATTCATTACGCTGTGCTAAATTTCGTGTAAATCGAAAGACATACAAGGACTTTGGTGCACCAATTACATTAAGCCGGACGAAAATATATATGGGAGATATGTAAAAATCTAAACCGATCTTCAGGAAACTGAACACACATCATTCTAGACCTAATGCATTACGCTATGCCAAATTTCGTGCAAATCGAAAGATATATAGGGACTTTCGTACACACTTTACATTAAATCGGACGAAAATATATATGCGAGCTTAATCCATTTCCAGACAGCCGCAGCTCGTCTGTATAATAAATTAAGACACGACACGGAGCAAACAGCCTCAGCTCGTCTGCACTCCAAATAAAATAAGACACGGACAGCCGACCGTTCTATGTGAGTGGTTGTAAGACACTAAATTTATTTTAAAATATTTATCCTTAGGTTCTACTTAAACAACTCTTTCTTAGCCTAATCTCAAACACAAAATACTTATCAGTAAACTATTTGTTCTAATAATAGAATTTGATCTGTGGAGAGTTTTCCCATCGTGTGCGTCATAAAATCTCACCACCAACAACAACAGTCTTATCAACGTTGCGTGTGGGATTTTAGACTCTTATCTTAAAACAATCCAACGATCAAATCTTCTGTACTACAAAATTCTGTTCAAAGTATTTTGAACATGCTGACGACTGGCAAGAAGAGCTGACAAATTAACTTTCTGCTCAAAGCATTTTGAACATGCTGACCACTCACAAAGGGATGGCTAATACAACATTTATTTTATTTTTAAATACATTGATCCCTTGTGGTGATTTGTTAAATCTACTCATACATTCTTATATAAATCTAAAGCAATGTGAGCAGAATTATTCTATCATAATACATATTACTTATCAACAATAATGAACTATTATATACTATAATTAAGGAAATAATAAATAAGATCAGCCTCTAGGTAACAGCACCCACGATTCGTCGCAGCCAGTTTTGTATGGGACCTCGATCAAAATTTCCTCCACCTTCGTCTACTGCTTTCATCATCCATGCAACACCATTTCTTTGTGGCGATTTCTTCTTCCACTCTTCATTGACCGTAGGTTTCTTACTGCGACAATGCACACCATCGACTTCTTTGCGGCTTTCTTCATTGTTTTCAATTTTGACTACAGCTTTTTCTGTTTTTGCGTATGATTTCTTATGTGCCAACATCTTTCTAAACCTGGAGAAGTGATTAAATTTAACACAATTAAAATTACCTTCGGGGATTAGTGAACTGCAGTCCTTTTCCACCTCACACATCACTTCTTCCTTGGCTTTTACATTCATGTAGACAACATCACTATTTTCTTCTACATTGCTTTCTTCAGGAATTTCTTCGTCTATGGAGTAAACATCACAATACTCCTCCTCATTCTGTAAATCGACTTCTTGTTCCTGTTTTTCAAGATCGGTGCCATCATCTTCCTTTTTCATAAGCTGGCAAACTGCAGGATTTCTTCTTGTCTTTGCTTTTCATAATCATCTGTTTCTGTTTTATGTTTATTCTCCAGTGGACTGTCTCCTTCACTGCCTTTTGTAACTAAATTCCCTCCATAGTGAGGGCTTGCCGGGGGCACCAAAATATCATTGGAGGGTTCCAGCTTATTACACAGCTCCTCCTTTACATCAAAGTATATGTTCTCCATACGATTTAATTTGAAGAACATATCTTCAGAAAACTCCACATTTGAATTTTTTGGAATCAACTTTTTGATTTCCATATATATTGCTTTCAAATATTCCATTTCCGATAGGGCTTTTTCTTTGGACATTGTAGGCAATTCCATTTTCACTTCATCGCATCGCTCAATTACATAATCAGCTTCATTATGTATTTCCTCCAATGCGAAATCATATATTTTCATGTTCTTGGCGTAGATATGACAATAGAACTCCGGATTATTCCGCTTGATTCCATCCACTTTCTTTACCATGCTTTCACAAATTTGGGTCACCTGCTCCAGATCAGCATTTACTCCTTCACCATTGATTTCGAATGCAAGTTGCTTCAGTTCAGCCAACTTGTTTTTAATAATCTTCACCCATTCCTTTAGTAGACCTTCTGGCCGGAAGGGTATTCTTTCCGTTAAATATGCACATATGGCGTTCAACTCCTGCGCCTCTCGATTAAACCGCCTGTACATTTTCGTTCTCTCCTTCTCATCAAGTCTTTTTTCCCAAGACTCAACGGAGAAGTCTAACTCCATCTCCATTTTATTTTATAAAAAGCTGTTCACCTCGTAGAACAGCAATTCTTGAGCTCCTTACTCAAAATTGCTTTTATATTTTTTTTTCCACTTTTGCTGGTTCTACTGAGTCTCTTACCACGGGTGGGGGAAAACTCAGTTTTTCGAAGGACCAAAAATATTTAAAATATACAGACAGCCGCAGCTCCTCTGTATAACAAATAAGAAGACACGGACAGCCGACCGTTCTATTTGAGTGTTTGTGAGGCACTAATTTTATTTTAAAATATTTATCCTTAGGTTCTACTTAAACAGCTCTTTCTTAGCCTAATCTCAAACACAAAATACTTATCAGTAAACTATTTGTTCTAATAATAGAATTTGATCTGTGGAGAGTTTCCCATCGTGTGCGTCATAAAATCTCACCACCAACAACAACAGTCTTATCAACGTTGCGTGTGGGATTTTAGACTCTTATCTTAAAACAATCCAACGATCAAATCTTCTGTACTACAAAATTCTGTTCAAAGTATTTTGAACAGTTTTAGATAAGCATTAAGCATGAATTTAAATATACATTATTTTATAGTATATAAAATTTTGAGTTCCTACATCTAGATCAGGTCCGTATAGACTAATTTAAAATAAAAAACCTCACGATAGTCCAATTTTGTGATGAGTTACAGAGCTATCTTTGTATTGGTACAAATGTACCGCGGTTATTGATCTGCGTAGGTAACAACTTTAAAAAATTTTAAAAAATCTATATATGGAAAATATGTATAATTTTTTTCTTCGATTATGCGTGAAAATACCTCAAGAATGATTCCTCAAAATTTGATGCAAATATCTTCATTATTAAAAGTTTTACAGCATTTTTATTCGAAAAAAGGTACAAATGTACCCGTTTATTGACCGTAGGGTTAATATAGGTCCACTGAGTGTTTAGCAACACGCCAGCATTTCATCAAATGGAAAAACCTGAAAATAGAAAGAAATAAAAGATTAATGAAGGTACAAAAATATCAAGATATAAACACAAGAAAATATAAAAATATATAAACACGCCAAGGTCTAATCCTCGATAGGCACATGTAACAGGACATGCATAAATCGACTTAGAATGTGATTCTATGCATATTTTCAAAAGGAACCAAGTGTCTATCTCGTTTCCTTTTGCCTGTTACAAACATATACACAAAGACATAATACCCTTTACCAAAGTATGGTGAAGGGTTTAAAAAGTGGTTTAGCATATTCTGCATATATTCGTAAAAACACACAATTTTTTCAATCAGCAAACAATTTTATATACAATTTCTTCTAATTTCCATGTAGTTTTATTACACTCTGTTTAATGAAATAAATGTTTGTTTGTATATTTTTTAAAACAATTTCGGTTAGTCTTAATGCACTGATTTTATTTCAATAATACAAATAAATACCCATTTCTCCCTATTGCAGGTTACTCACTGAACCAAACATAATAACAAAATTTCAATAACATCTAATATTTATTTTTCGTCAAAATTTAAGAAAATATATATTATTGATTTTTCTCTCTCTTTCTCCGTATTTTGGTTTATTTGCAGATATCCATTGCCCTCTCGACATATCTCATTTTCCAATGAATGCTGACAATTTTTTTCTTGTGTGAGAAAACAGCTCGAGGGAGTTTTTAAGGTAAATATACCACCTTCATTTATATGTATATGTACTTAACTTAAAATATGCATGACAAACTTATATCTGAAAATCCCCGGGGGCAATAGTTAAGGATGAAAATAATTCAGTAGTCGTGTAGAGATGAAGAAAAATATGAAAGTTGAAACGAAAGGCATTTTATATATTTTAATATTTAATATGGCAGTCAAGTGGAAAGCAAATGTTCTTAAGAACATGAGGAGACGTAATGGAGATAATGATAAATGAGTGTGGGTAAAGTGGAGGTGTATAATGAGAATGTATGCACTATGTAGTTTGTCTGTAAATTCTTTAAGAAATTAAATAAATAACTATATTTTAAAAACTTCGAGACATTTTAATGTAGAACCAGTAAGGAAAGTTCGAAAGTCCGACGGTGCCGACTATAGAATAAATATAGCATCATTGGAGAACAATTGAATGTAATCGTATCGGAAAATGGAGTCGGTGTAGAGAACATAATTATTTATACTAAAACCAACCCATGCACATACCAATCTAAATTTATGAAAAATTTAATGTCAATCATTTGTATGAAATTGAGCAAAATATGTATACGAGCCATATATTAGGTTGGGGAAAAATCCATTATTTTTATATGAAACATAGGACTTTATTTAACATGCATGGGAATGTCCGATTTGGGCCAAATATGCACCGTTCTGTTGTATGATATATTGTCATTTTATGTAGCTTCATAACGCCTCCTCTCTCACAGAAGTCCTGCTCTATATTTGCAATAAATTCTAATAGTCGATTTTCTCAATCCTCCCTAGATACAAATTTTTTTTATCATTAAATACATTTTGCATTACGAGAAAAATATCATAATCGTTTGGTGCCAAGTCCGAACTGTATGGCGGATGCTCTAAAACTTCCCAACCAAGCTCCCGAAAATTCTGGCGAGTTAATACAGATGTGTGTGGCCTAGCGTTGTCCTGTTGGAACAAGACACATGTCCTGTTAGCCAATTCTGACCGTATCTGGTCAATTGTAAATGGCTTAAAACAGTTTAATATCGATTTTTAGCTCCTGAGCGATGTTACGACTGCTAACATACCGGTCAACTTCGATAATTTCTCCGAGTTTATTAACATTTTCGACGACCGGCCTACCAGTGCGAGGTGCATCTTCAACATCAAAAATTCCTGAATAGAATATACGAAACCAAAATTGCACATAATTGGCTGTTACAGTATCGGAACCCTAAACACCATTCACAATTTTAGCCGATTGGCTAGTATTTTCTCCTTTATCGAATAAAAACTGTAAAATGTACCGATACTTCTCCTTGTTTACATCTATTTTTAACACTTTGGTGCACAATTCCTTAAAAATCGGACGAAAATATATATGGGACCTATAGCTAAATCTGAACCGTTTTCAATAAAACTTGGCACAAGTTGGGCTATACTAACGCTGTGCAAAATGTTGGGCCAATCAGCCTTAATTTTACTCTCTGGTGCACCATTCACTAAAAATCGGATGAAAATATATATGAGAGCTATATCTAAAACTGAACAGATTTACACGAAACATAGCACACATCATTCTAGATTCAATTCAGTACGCTAAGCCAAATTTCGTGCAAGTCGAAAGAAACATAGGGACTTTGGTGCACCATTTGTATAAAATCGGACGAAAAAATTTATGGGAGATATATCTAAATCTTTCCCAATTTCAATAAGATTTGTCCTTGGGTCATATAAATTAGCTGGGCCAAATTTCATCCAGTTCGGATCATAAATGCGACCCGTACTTTATTTAAAATTTAAATGGACAGAATGACGGACGCATGAATGGACATATGGATATGATTAAACCGACTCTGAAAGGCATTCTATGCATATTCTCAAATGAAACAGTTGGTCTATCTCGCTTCCTTTTGTATGAAATCTATATCAATTCCTTGGGAAAATTCGGATGGCCAATCAGCATACGGACCAATAAAAACCAGTAAGAAAAGTAGTAGAGTCGGACTGGGCCGATTATATGATACCCTTCACCACTTTGGGTATATTCTTCATATGTATCCTAACAGACGTCGCGTTTTTGTTATATATCTATACCTGAACCCATTTCAGGGAAACTTACCAGAGATTAATTTATATAACTTCAGTAGGATGTGTCAATCCGCCTAGCTATGGATCTCTTCACGAAGCTCAAATATGAAAATATATATCATTATTGACGATTTTCAGTACCCTATACCAAAATTCGTGCAAATCGAAAGATATATAGGGACTTTGGTGCACTAATTAACTCAAATCGGATGAAAATATATATGGGAGCTATATCTAAATCTGAACCGATTTTGAACACTCATAATTCTCGACTTAATTCAGTACGCTATGCCAAATTTCGTGCAAATCGAAAGATAGATAGGGACCTTGGCACACCATTTACCTTAAATCGGACGAAGATATATATGGGAGCTATATCTAAATCTGAACCGATTTTTCCAAATTTCAATAGATTTCGTCCTTGGGCCAAATAAATGAGCTGTGCCAAATT
Source organism: Musca vetustissima (assembly GCF_032173495.1). Classification (NCBI taxonomy): domain Eukaryota; kingdom Metazoa; phylum Arthropoda; class Insecta; order Diptera; family Muscidae; genus Musca; species Musca vetustissima. Next base: position 37,548 of record NW_026883071.1, read on the forward strand.
TCATACAATTCGGATCATAAATGCGACCTGTACTTTGTTTAAATTTAACATGGACAGACATACGGACGGACGGACATGCATAAATTCTATGCATATTATCAAAAGAACCATGTGTCTATATCGTTTCATTTTCCCTGTTTCAAACTTATGCACAAAGACATAATACCCTGTACCACGGTGTGGTGAAGGGTATAAAGACGCACTGAAACTCGAGGTAGAAGGAGGATATGCCTTTCAAAAGTAGTTCCTCATTTGACTTGATTGAAGGCATGTCATTTCAAAAATAACCTGCCACAAATAACGATATAATGTGTTTCTTCTGAAACTTTAGTGTAACTCAAAAACCTATGGCGGACCTTTTGGTACCTCCATTCCATGTTCCAATAGCAATTAAATGTTATTTCATAAAATTGGTGTAGAAACTTAGTAATTTAGGATACTAAACGCTTTTTTCCGTACTAAAACCCCATTTATGGATTAAAATATCCCCGAATGAATAAAATGGTGTGCATCATATACTGCCTGACTATTATCCCATTTATTTGCATTTCTTCTAGAAAAAATATACAATTTCAGTATAAAATTTCTGGCTTCTGTGAGCATCAGTACTTATAAAGTTCTATTTTGCGAAAAATTCTCGGTCATTGAAAATCTCTTAAAGTAACACTTGTACACATACAATTTACGCCAAGTGTTGTTTGGTACAGCCAACACCCACTTGAAATGCATTTAAATTTAGATTTTGAAAGCTTCTGACAAACTGACTGACAGAGTTTATGACAGATAGACAGATGGTCTGGCCTAGCCAATGTGAAGAGGAAAACGTATAAAACAAGTTATATAACTGTTAGGATGCTAAGCAAAACTAAGCAAATGGAAAGTCCATCTAAAAAGACATTCATCGGGGCAGGAGAGATTTTGAAACGATGACATCCATTGAAGACAGTCATGGCAATGAGTTATTTTCTGGCAGGCTGTGTGTTTGTGGAAAAAAGTTTGTCTTTAGATGAATATGACTTACGTTATTTTTCCCCAGTTTTTTCATTTGCTGCCCGACAATGCGGATATGTACGCAGATCCAATTGCTAGCAGCAGCAGCAGCAACAACAAGAATAACATCATAAACCTTATCATTGTCATTCACAAACAACGTTACCTCGTTCGTCATCATCGTATCCACATAACTCCTTGCCAAAAGGTTAAAGAATCGCAAAAAAATATAACTTGGCAACAGACAACAAATTGAAAGAGTTCGCAAACTGTATATGGCATACAGCCGGGCATATTATTTTGTAAATGCGTTCGTATGGGTGTGTTTGCATATGCTTGTGAATTTGTATTGCTGCAATCAAGTCAAATATATGTATGTATTTATATGTGCCATATTGAATTGCATGTTGTATAGGTTATTTGCTTGAATTGCTCATCAATTCAGAATTTCTTCAATTCTCCAGAAAAACGTTTCATCTTATCGATAATTTAATATCCATAATTTTCAATATCTTATTCAAAAGTGGAAAATGCGATTGCATATATTTACTAAAGCGCCTCAATCAGCAGTTTTGCAAGGTTAATAAATGGGTTGTGAAAAGTGGAATAGCATTTATAAAAAAAATAAATAAAAATCTCAGACCAAATCCGTGATTAAAATTTACAGTCAAATCGAATATTTTGTTTAAATCTCATAATAATCGGTAGATTTGAAAAATCGTAATTCTCCGATATGTGAGAGATGTATATAATTATACCCTTCACCACTCTGTAATACAGGGTATAATTATATATCTCTTATGTCGGTATTATGTCTTTGTGCATATGTTTGTAACAGGCAAAAGGAAACGAGATAGACACATGATTCCTTTTGAGAATATGCATAGAATCACTTTCTGAGTCGATTTATGCATGTCCGTCCGTTCGTTTGTCTGTCGATGTTAAATCGTAAACAAAGTACAGGTCGCATTTGTAATCCGAATTGGAAGAAATTTGGCACAGGTCACTTATTTGGCCCAAGGACGAACCTTATTGAAATTGGGAAAAATCGGTTCAGATTTAGATATAGCTCCCATATATATTTTCGCCCGATTTAATGTAAACGGTCCCTATATATCTTTCGATTTGCACGAAACTTGGTACAGCGTAATGAATTAGGTCTAGAATGATGTGTGTCAAGTTTCCTGAAAATCGGTTCAGATTTGGATATAGCTTCCAGATATATTTTCATCCGATTTAAGGTAAATGGTGTACCAAAGTCCCTATATATCTTTCGATTTGTACGAAATTTGGAATAGCGTACTGAATTAAGTCTACAACGATGTGTGTTAAATTTTGTGAAAATCGGTTCAGATTTAGATATAACTCCCATATATATTTTCGTCCGATTTTAGGTAAATAGTGTACCAAAGTCCCTTTATATACTTCGATTTGCACAAAATTTGGCTTAGCGTACTAAATTGAGTCTAAAATGATGAGTGGTGGATTTCCGGAAAATCTGTCGAGGTTTCGACATATCTCCCATATATATATATATATACGTCCGATTTTATGTGAATGGTGCACCAAGGTCCCTATATATATCCTTCGATTTCCACAAAATTTGACATAGCGTACTGAATTAAGTCTAGAAAGATGTTTGTTAATTTTCGTGAAAATCGGTTCAGATATAGATGTAGCTCCCACATATAGACTATATTTTTAACAACGCGGCGTACCGAATAGCGTGTATCAATTTTACTATAAATCGTTTTCCATAAATTTTCCCCATGTTACGCAGACGGCTCGAATGAAATTAAAGTTAGGATAGGTTGGGGAAAGAGTGAACATAGACATGCAATTGTTAGGATACATATGTACAATATACCCAAAGTGGTGAAGGGTATCATATAGTCGGCCCAGTCTGACTTTACTACTTTCCTTACTGGTTAAAATTCAATAAGGCAAAACCAATGTCGGACGTGTTCCAATTTGCGTAAAATCTGTGTAAAGCCATTGACGAATACATTAAGAATCTAGGTAGGCAAATTCAACATAGGTCCAGTATATACGAGGTGGTAGTTTCGTCTATAGAAGCGTGCCTCTGCACGCTAGTCTGTGTTGTTGTTCCCGAACTAGCAGGCTTGTGGAGCAATTGGTGGGAGTGGTGAGATGCATGATGGCTACCAATGTGGTAAGATGTTTGGTTTCGGTAGCACTCGTGTCAGGGACTCTAGCCCTGCAGTTGGTGTTGGCCCTTCGGGTAGCACCGTGCTGGAGATGGATTATATCCAAATCGCGGGCAGAGCCTCGGCTCGGTGTGGAGGTACACTTCAACCAGGTGTCTGACCCATAGAAAGACAGGAGTTTTAAGTGGACTCCACTCCTCATCCAAGGAGATGATCACGTCCATATACGTGTGATCGATTGGTACTTGCATTTTGATGTTGGGACGTTGGTTTTCTCTTTGTATTAACTGGTGTTAACTGCAACGTGGGTTAAGTCCGTAAGGTAGGTACCCACGTACTCTAAACATTAATGTAATGAATGATCGGCGGGATTATAATATAGGCTATATACCAAAAATGCACCTATACAGACATTTTTTCCAAGCGATTGTTGTAAACAACAACGCACAAGAAATACTATATATACCAAAATCCCAAAATGTGGACCCTTGTTTAAAATCTTCAAAATGCCGCCATTTGGAGGGCAACATCATATAAGGATCTATTTAATAGAGTGCGTTATTGATTACCTCTGGTAGATATATCTGAAACGAAAATCGGGAAAACATGTAGGTTCTGACGTAATGTGGACCGATACATCTAATTTTCGTACCCAACAATTCAGTTTTATATATCGACATACTAAACATTGGTGTTATAATATGCGGGCAATGCCTAAATCTGGATCGATATAGAAAATTTTTGCAACATTTTATTAGTTTTGCAGTCATATTGAGCCTTGTTCATAAATAGGGCGAATGTTAATAATTTCATCGACATTGTTCTGAAACTCCCAAATTAAATTTTACCAAACTAATTTTACCTAGAATGAAGACAAATGTCGAACTTTGACAAATTTGAATTTAATTCGCATATGCAAGTTTCACATCAGGGTGGAATAAATACAAGTTATCAACATACGACATTTGTAAAGCCACATAGCCCAATATGCCTGATGAGCCGCTTAACCAACGGCGAAACGCGCCACACGTTCTTCTCCTGGCTTGTCTTTTCACTGAAAAACTTAGATCGTTAAGCTCGACTCGAAAGAGTATAGATAATCACTTAAAAATTAAATTTTACCTAGAAAATTAGACCAATATTAATATTTTTTTTTCAGAACAAAAATTGGTACTCAATTAAAACATAAACAAGTGAAAAAGCGTTAAGTACGGCCGGGTCGATCTTTGATTACCTTCACCATAGATATACTGACAGTTACTTGATATAAAAATATAGGGAACAAACAAAAATGTGTACTTATACCGACATTTCTTATTAGTTTAAGTTCGAACATGGGGAATATCGGTCCACTCCTTCTGGTACCTCCTACACAGGGGCTAGGACTAAATGCAGTTCATATATATGAATATATATATATATATATATATATAAGATTAATTAACGAACCTTATGTTCTTGTTTTTTTTCGTATCGGAACAAATCATCGTATCGCGCTGAGGAACCTCAAAATACCGAAAATTGGGGGATACCCTTAAAGCCCATCTTCGAACTTGACCTGCCTGCAGACAAAAGACGACTCTATGCAAAATTTTGGCGATCGATCTCAATTCGTTTAGACACTAGAGTGATTACAACAGACAGACAGACAGACGGACATGGCTATATCGTCATAGAATTTTACGTTGATCAAGAATATATATACTTTATTGGGTCGGAAATGATTATTTCGATGAGTTACAAGCGGAAATACAAAAATAATATATATGGTGGAGGGTATAAAAATTACAGCCAACCAACTCCCCGTGCGGATATCCAAAAAATAGTAGATCACTGTTAATAATTTGTGATTAGATATCGGACTGAAACTGCATATGGGAGCTACCCAAAATAGTTGACCAATATTGATAGTCTTTGGTAGGCAAATTTTGTTCATAAGTAGAATCGAAAACACCATATTACAGCTAATTCCGTTGAAAAACTTACTATATATCGCCAAAATATGAAAATTGGGGGATTCTGTTATATGCGAACTACACCTAATCTTATACCCTTAACGATTATTGAACATGGCCTGCTTGCAGACCCAACACAACTCTATGCGAAATTACAGCACCCTATATCAACTTTTATTGGAAGATAGCGTGGTTATAACAGACAGACGAAAGGACGGACATAAGGAAGGACGTTTATAGTTCGCCGTAGAATTTTACCGTTATACATACTTTATAGGGTCGGAAATGAGCTACAATCGGAACGACAAAATCATTATACCCCCCTTATTATGATATAGGGTATGACTATTAAAAGAAAATTACGATTGGCCTACCGACACATCTCATTTTTCCCATTCACACACCCTCATGCAATTTAGGTCATGAATATCGTAATTTGCCAAGTGTTCGAAGGCTTAAAGATGCTAAGCAACAGCAAAAGAAATGTTTCAGCATTTCTTTGTCTTACCCCATATTATGCACTAGCTGTGTCCGACTAAATGTGCATGCAGACTGAGGTGTCCTCTGAGAAAACCTGCAATCTGCTGATTTCTTAGTCTAGCCTTCATGGTAATATGTTGACATGGAGTTCGCAATATTTAATATAGACTTTTTTAAATTGTTTCTCATACATTTCCTCTCCTAGGAGGTTTGGCAATAAATACTGATACAGTCCCCATATTTTTATATCCTACAAAACACTGTGGTACAGGGTATTATGTCTTTGTGCATATGTTTGTGTTAGGTTTCGTGAAAATCGGTTCGGGTAGGTTTCGTGAAAATCAGCAATAACTAGCTTCTGGGCAGAATATCCCAACAAAAAACTAAGGGAACTGATGAGGATCAGTGGCGAGATCAGAAACTATAGTTTTGCCTGCCTTTCCCCTTGCAAATAATGCCATACATTCCCCTGTAATAAATAGTTGTTTTTATACCCTTCACCACACTGTGGTGCTCATTGTAATAAATAGTTGTTTTTATACCCTTCACCACACTGTGGTGCTCATTTGTTTGGCCCAAGGACGAACCCTATTGAAATTGGGAAACGGTTCAGATTTAGATATAGCTTCCATATATATCTTCGTCCGATTTAAGGTAAATGTTGTACCAAAGTACCTACATATTTGCACGAAATTTGGAATAGCATTGTGAATTAAGTCTAGAACCATGTGTGTTAAATTTCGTGAAAATCGGATCAGATTTAGATATAGCTCCCATATATATTTTCTTCCGATTTAAGGTAATTTGTGCACCAAAGACCCTATATATCTTTCGATTTGCACGAAATTTGGCATAGCGTACTGAATAGCTTTTATAATACTGTGTGCCATGTTTCATGAAAATCGGTTCAGATTTAGATATAGCTCCCATATATAGTTTCGCCCGATTTTAGGTAAATGGTGCACCAAAGTCCCTGAAAATCATTAGATTTGTACGAATTTTGTCATAGCGTACTTAATTAATTCTAGAATGATGTGTGCAAAGTTTCGTGAAAATCGGTTCAGATTTAGATATAGCTCCCATATATATTTTCATCCGATTTTAGGTAATTGGTGCACTAAAGTCTCTAAAAATCATTCGATTTGCACGAAATTTGGCACAGCGTACTGAATTAAGTCTAGAATGACGTGTACAAAGTTTCGTGAAAATCGGTTCACGATATATTTTCGTCCGATTTTAGGTAATTGGTCCACCAAAGACCCTATATATATTTCGATTTGCACAAATTTTGGTATAGGGTACTGAATTAAGTCTAGAATGATGTTGCTAGACTGATTGACACAATGTGCTGAAGTAATATAAATTAGTCTCTGGCAAGTTTCCCTGAAATCGGTTCAGATATAGATGTATAACAAAAACGCGATGTCTGTTAGGATACATATGTAGAATATACTTAAAGTGGTGAAGGTTATCATATAGTCGGCCCAGTCCGACTTTACTACTTTCCTTACTGGTTTTTTTATAAAAACAACAAACTGGGATTCAGTCTGACTATTTTGCAAAAACAAAATACAAATGGTATCCCAAATAACCCGCCAACACTACTATAATAGATTATATTATCTAAATAAATATAAATATTGGCCTAACTTATGTGCCGGCCACCATATGACAGAAACAAGTTTAAACAGACAGAATTTATTCCGCAGTAGGCTATCAACAGTTCCTATTTACGTATGAACGTAGTTATCGATCTGATAACAAAACATGTTAAAATATATTCGTCTGAATATATGAGGTCATAAGGTTCGCCAAATCAATACAGATTCTACAAACAACTTCTAAACTTGTGTTTAAAATCATGCAGAGATCAGTAGAACAGAATACCTTTTAAAGTAGCATTTTTGGCACCTTTTACATTTGACTTTAGAAACATGTTGAATCGACACCGCAAACTTGGTGTAAAACTGTTAATATATACAAACCAGTTGAATTGCGATTTTAATATACATTCTATTATTTTATCCACGATATTAAATTTTAGCATCTTGCAACTTTGTTATTTTCAGCAACTTTCATATTAACAAGTCAACTTAATATTTGCAAAATATAACCTTGCGGGTCGAAAATATTTCATACGATACTTATTAAAATATACTTTAATACACCGACATTCATGTACATATAAACAATTTCAATATTCTTAATAAATATTTACATACACTCATCACCTGTACAGGACATCTGAGGCAAAACGGAAAATATACCCTACAACGTTTACATTACAACAATTATTCTTCTTTCATTTCGCCAAAAGGTCTGAATTAAATACAACATGCATATCCTTGCATATAATGATATAGAAAAGAGAAAAGTCGTTAAAGGGGAAAAATTACATAAATTGATTTTATAAAAAATTTTCGTAATTATTATAATTGAGTTCATGTCCCTTTGTGCAATTTTGTTAATATGATATCCTTGCGGCAGTTGAACTTTTCGATTTTATGTCTTTTGCAGAATTTTCATGTGTCAAGGGAACAACATTTTAATTTATTTTAAATGTGTTATATAAATGAATTGTACAGTTTTGTATTTTGAGAAATTAAAAAAAAAAAACAATTAAATTAATATTTAGATAAATGTGGTAAAAGGTATTACTCGTATGTGTTTGTAACATTTATTTCCCATAATTATCGTTGAGAGTCTCTTTAGAACATTAGATTTTTACATGTCTTGTGAATTCAGTGCATTGTACCGATTTTCGTTTGGCTGATATCTGTATCTGTGGGGTTTTGTATATGAGGCCAGCTACATTATGTCAGGTCTAGAAATATAATATCAACACCTAAACGACAGCTTTAGGCCAGTTTTTCTACTTACTGGAACTTTCATGGACTTATTACACTCATTAGACAATATAGCCGACTCTACAGAGAAAGCTATGTTGTTTCGGATGTAGACTTGTATGATGTAGACTTGTAGTCACTATACCGACCAGTTGGTCGATATGAAAAAATGTGGTCTCTATACACTCCTCGAGCTATTCAAATCATTTTCCACGCACGAATATTTTCTTGTTAAAAATGTACCATACGAAAGAGCAATTCGTATGTGGCACTTGTTTGCTTGGCGAAGAGCGTAAATGCGAAATCTTTTCGAGTCAACACCTTTTTTTGGGAGTTCTATTTTTTGTGTTTATATTTTAACATGTTGGAACAGTATCATTCAGTCATGATGTTCTTCCTTGTGATTTGTCAAATACATGTGGAGTGTTCCAAGTGTTAGTTTACTTAAGATGACATGTGAGGATTTTGAGTATACTTTAAGAAATGTGATGGAAAACAAAACGATGACACCTATGACTATGTGTTTTTATACCCTTCACCAAACTGTGGTATAGGGTATTATATATTTGTGTATATGCTAGTAACAGGCAAAGGCAAACGTGATAGGAAAGGAACTACGTGTTCCTTTTGAGAATATGCATAGAATAACTTTCTGAGTCGATTTGTGCATGTCCGTCTGTTTGGCCACGTTAAATTGTAACCAAAGTACAGGTCGCATTTATGATTCGAATTTGATAAAATTTGGCACAGCTAATTTATTTGGCCCAGTGACGAAACCTATAGAAATTGGGAAGAAT